>NW_010530036.1:114773-117765 GCF_000687285.1 Phaethon lepturus | reverse complement strand
AGAGCGGTGGCTGGACTGGAGCTCTTCCTTACCATCTGTACAAGCCTTTGTGCCTGAGCAAAGGCATAGCTGCAACTTTATTTTCGGAACGCTGGGATCTGGACAGTAGGCGAGTCCGAGAGGGAAGGGAAAGGAAATACAGATGAATTTCACTACTACAGATGACACCCAACAGATTCTGTATTCTTCATCCAGTACTTCATGTCACCTCCTTTATAGCCAGGCAGTGCTGAGACTGACCTACTTTAGAAACCAAACATGAAAAACTCTTGCTTGAGTGCTATTATATATGTATCTATAAAAATTTAAACAAGAAAAAGAGTGCTTCAAAGCAACATGTTTGATTATATTTAAATTCCATCTCTGTCTGTAAGAGATTAATTTTAAGCCCATCCTTTTGAAGAGAAACAAATAAATATCATCACAGAATAACTGCAGGAATCTGAGTGTCTGAGACTCAGAACAGTTGAAACAGTATTTTCACTTGATCTGTTCTGGGACTGCCCCTTCTCAGGAGTTTGGCTTGACTTGAAGCAGGAATTTTCCAGGGCCCTTAACCTGAAAGCCACACTTGGAAATGTCAGACACTTTGATGGGCCTCTAATGGCTGGGTAAGATACAAACCACCGGTGTATAAAAAGTCCTTAGCCCACTGGCTGCATGAGTAGAGCCTTTGTGTATGGTTCAGGCAAGGTCATCGGAGCCTTCCTGAGTCAGGGACTTGGGGAAATCATTCTTGCTGCCTCGGTTTCTGAAGGCTGTTTCTCTTGGACATAGGTAGTTTAGGTAGCAAATTGGACAGGTGGTTTTTTTTTCAAACTAGCTAGCCTAAAGCTCTGCTACAGCTTGGCACATGACATGGAGAGAGCTCCATGAACCCAATGACAGCTTTCAGCTGGCAGTGGCCTCTCTTGAGAGAGCATGCACACAACAGCAACAAGTGGGTATTGACCTTCCTAGAATGAGTTTAGTGCTAGCACATAAAACTCTTCAGCATTTGTCACCAGCCACGTTTGCCTTCATCTGTCTCCCTAAGCTGCTGTGTCAGAGTTGAGATGAACAAAAGAAAAATAACTCCTATATATGTATAAAGTAGATTGTGGTCCAGCATTCTGTGTTAGGGTATCTTAGCTTGGGAGTTTGTTCTTCTGGTTGATTCCCAAAAGTCTGAATAACATCGTCCTTAAAGCACTGTCTTAACCATGTCACTTTAAAACAGGGAAGAAAAAAAAGAGGGCCAATTAACTTTTATTGACTTATTTTGATGTTAAGGAGCTATACTGACTTGTACTTCTATTGGTTAGTCCAGGTACTGTTTGTTTTTTTTGTTGTGTTTTTTTAACTTACTAGTCTTAAGTTATACTGAAGGTGTCTGTCATACATAGACAGGTTTTTCTTTTTTTCCTAAGTATATGTATTAATCTAAATAAATTATATACTTATGCATTTACATTGTTGACAGTCTATGAATCTGGATTGAAAGGTGTCATGAATATATTTCAAAAAATGGGGTTGAAGATGCTATTGGAATGTATATGCTGAAGTATCATATATCAATATTGTCTGTAACAAAATGCATGAAATATAAAGGCAATAGAATATTTATATAAAGTGCTTAAATTGCTTATACTCATTCTTTTTCACGTTTAAGCTTTTCTAACCACTGTCACCTTTTTCATGTAAGGGTGGTATTACTTACAAACTTAGCTAACTGCAAGTTAACAGTGCTGTTTGTGTGGGGAATTTAGATAAGCCTTCTAGCGTCTGAAGGTTTAGTTGATCCTTTTTGGTTTAGAAACTGGGCTGGATACCTGGTGTGATATAGTTTTTTTTTTTAGAGAGATGTGTGCAAAGAAGGTATTCTGGGAGGAAAGATTAAATTATTAGATGCAATGATAGATGTTTATTGCCTGTTTTCTTGTGTTTTAAACACATGTTAATGAAATACCTTGGGAGGTTAAAATAAAGATCTTCATTCACAATTTATTATGAAGATTCATTGTGGTCAAATCTCATTTTAGCTAAAATTATTTCCTAACCTAGATTTTATTTGCAGAAGTCAATGTTCTCTCTCTAAAAACAAACAAACAAAATATCTCCAAACCTGTGAAAGTTTTTAAAGGTCTGATTCTGCTTGTACATGCAGTACAAATTGTACCACCTTTCGCAATTTAAAAAAAAAAATTATGACTAATTTTATTATTTCTGTTTGTTTCTAACACCTACCTGGCTGTGGGTGAAAACATATTCTGGCCAGACTGTATATGCAGTATTAGGACATTGCAGCTGAAGTTGTATTCCTCCTTGTGTTTCTTCATTGACTGATCTCCCTTGACTTTAAGGGAATGTATATAAAAATAACACCAGAGACAGAGCTGTAGTAGCTGAAAAGACATCAGACTTTTGCTGAAATACGAGAAGAATATCAACAGAGTGGCCTATTTCTTTCAGCACTAGTTGGCAAGATTGGTGTCTAATGACAACATAGGTCCAAACATTAGTTTGTAGAAAAGGTTATAAACCTCCGGTCAATAGCAATAGCCATGTGCATTTTACTTTCAGACAAATAATACTTTAAAAATTATTCTACTGAAAAATTAGAAACTAAAGCATGATAACAATGGGTCAGACTAAATCAATAAGTAAAAAGGTGATGGGAAACAATCACTTAATATGATCACTTCTATCACTATAGTGCCCAGTCTGCCTATTCGAAACTGGTGAAATCGAAGCTGCAGTCAAACGCAACGTAGTGAAGGAAGAAACTGGGCTTGGATTGTATTTTCCTGCCCCCTCTTTGGTTAATAAAAGTAATTCCTTCTCCTGGGCAGTGAATGCACCTACTGAGCTACCATGCTTACATCTGGTTTATTTGTTTGGAGTGACAGCTCTGAGCCCTGTGGGGTGCGGGGACACAGGTGCCTGGTGTGCAATACCCTCATCCCGCTCCCCGGAATGCGCACCCAAGGGCCGCGTTTACACCTTATGGATT
>NW_010530036.1:99440-114742 GCF_000687285.1 Phaethon lepturus | reverse complement strand
GATACGCGGCAGGAATGATGGTGAGACTGAGGCCCCGGGGGGAAGCCGTGAGCCACCCAAACTGCTGGTACCAATGTCCCCTAAGAGCACGAGGGACCCCAAACAAACTACCGCTGGTTTTTGGAAAGGCTCTTGGGAATTCATCCGGTGGAAGGGTCTGTGAATCGCTGGCATCCCTTCATGTGTGTGCCTTAGCCACAGAGCGTGGAGACCTCTTGAACTCCCGAGTTCCGCTGATGCTTTTGGAAATTCACCGTTACTTTATGTTCGTAGGTAAGCCCACCTCTGAGCCTCGGGCTGTGTGCTAAGGTACCTTGCAAGACTGAAGCAGTAAACGTAGTGCTGCAACCAGGATGTTCTTTGAAATCCGCGGAGGAAAACTGCATGGTAATGCAAAGTGCTACAAGGTGTAGGAAACTCGGCTCTTCTCGTTGTCGTAGCTTTCTCCAGGTGAGCTTGATCCTGGACTGAGATAGTGGGTTTGAGATTTTGTGGGGTTTTTTAAAATCTGCCTTTCTAGCTCAGACCTAGAATTTGCTAGATTAGCCAGCTGGTTTCACCTTTTCTGCATCCTATTAAGGAACCTGAGTGTCTTTGGGGCACTGTGACATGTTGAGTTAAAAATTGCTGTAATTACTGTGATCCCCGTGGAATGTAAAATGTGCACAGTTTATGCCTCAAGGGGCTTGAATCCTTGGAGAGCCTATTTTCTGGGACAGCAAGAGCTGCGAAATATACAACTCGATCTGCACTCAAGATCCGAGTCCGATTTGTATAGTTAAATAAAAAAATGCTGATATATACAATTTGTTCCTGGGTCATAATTATGGTCTAGAATTAATTGAATAGCCTGGAGGTTTCACTACTGTACATGGTAATGATTACTAAAAATTGATTCTCTCCTATATTTATTATCTGAAAATGACATATTGTGAAGAACAGCTTTAAATATTGCTGTGCTGAGCAACTTTGTAAATTGCTATTCAAGCTCTTCGTGTTGTGTTTTAGTGGTTTTTTTTTCTTCCTTGACTATTTTAGGTGATTTATTATTTTATAAGTGCCCGAGCTATAGGTTTAACCAGACACACAGTGGGGGTTTTTCATGTTTCTGAATAAGGACATTGGTCTGTTAGCCTTCAGGATCACGTAGATATACAGGCCTTCCAGACTGACGGGCTGGATCGCACCCTCCAGACATGAGGACCTTGCACACCCGATGGGTTATCGTGCCACCAAGCATGCTTGGGCTAGCTAAGCATGGAGGAGAGCAGCTGAGATGCAACCCACTTTTGGCCACTGTTGAAGCTGGATTTTTTTATTAGAATATTTGGACTCTGGATGGAGTGAGCTTAATGCATAGCTCCAGTATTTCTTACTTTTTAACCTTTGTTACTTTTCATTGTTCGTTATTGTTACCCCAATGGCCTTCTCTGGCCAGGCTTCTAAATACGGGTTCTGTATTTGTCTGGTGCAATCGCTCAACAGGCAGTTCTGCAAATGCGCTCTCCTGTTTGGTCATCCAAGTGGTCCCACTGGGAAAATATGGGAGGGTTTGACTCCTGTTGATCAAATCCTGGGAAGGCTTTAAAAGCCTCCAAAAGAGGTAGAATCACTCTGAGGTTGAGACAAGATATAGGTTAATTACATGAAAAGTCTCTGGGAGAAAGAAACAGCTGTAAGGGTAAGACCAGTTCCTCTGAAACGATAAGGCAAACTGTAAAGATGGAAGTAATATTACTACTGTCCTTCTGTTACTATTATCATATATGTTTAAGCATTACTATTGACAGTATACGTAACTTTTTTTTCTCATGCTCTGAAAATCTTTCTTCAAAGTTTTCACTTCAAGCTTGTCCAAATGTTTAATTTAGAAGTTGACCATAACAAAAAGATCGTGTTATAGTGTTATAAAAAAGTATTATTTCAGATGTTACTATATCATAGACAATCAAATAAGAAACTTTTAGATGTACAGAAAATTAGACATTTGACCTTACTTAGGCAAAAATTTTTCCAGTGAAACTTCCCAATCAAGTTATTACTATGAAATATTACATTTCATCAGGTCAGCACTTTTCAGCAGACTATTGTTTTGCTGGGAAGTTTTCAGCCGGTTCTTTCATTTGCATTGAATATTCTGAGTCTAATTCGTACGAAAAAATGAAAGCATTTGAATAGTGCATGTTCTAAACCCTAGAAAGGATAAGAAATGAGGGAAATAGTCTGTGTTTTCTGATGCTCTGGAATAACAAATAAAATTCATTGACTTAAGTGGATTTTAGTCGAGTTCTCTTGGTTTGCAAAGGGAAGAAATGCCCCGTTTGTGACCTCAGTGGGGTTTGCTTTGGCTGCCTCTCAAAGGCGATGAACTTACTTCCTTCTTCACCTCCAAAAGCCATCTAAGACTTGGCACGTGCTGGTGGCTGCCAGGAGCAGCAGGTCAGACTTGCTGCGCTCAGGTCTGTCATAGCTAAGAGGGCAGAGAGGGGGCTGGAGCACTGTGCTCCCTCTCCTTATCCGCTGCCAAAATGATGGGCAGCTGATAATGGCCATTTCTCACTATTTCCCAAAGTGGGAAGAGCAGGGCCTATTGCGGGATCTTCTCCTCTGTGGCAGTAAAGCCCTTTCAGAGATGCCCATAATCTCCACAGTATCTCACTGTCTGTGGCACCACTGAGGGCCTTTTCATCCCTTTACACCCTTATATTTTCACAAATTCCAGCTCCAGCCAGAGGACCTAGTTCTACTTAACATCTCGATGGCAGCCGTGCTGCCTGTGTGTTGCTCACTGTGTGGCTCTTGCAGACTGGTGCTTTCTTGGCTTTGTGAGTTGGCTCTGCTCGTGGATTGTCCTCCTTTTTATTGCGGCAGGTTGCTCTGAGAAGAAATGAGCTGGGGCAAAGGTAAAGCTGCTGCCCATCCCTACCACAAGTATTGACTCTCACCGAAGACATTTGCTTCACATTGGAGAGGAAGGGCTGAATGTGCAGGGTCGTGGATGTAAAGACAATGTGCACGTCTTCGCCAGTGGCAACATGGCAACGTTTGCCGAATGCTCAGGGCAGAGGCAGGGACGGAGCGTGGTGTATGTTGTAAAGCCAAGCCTTCCTCCTCTGTTCTCAGCCTAGCAAAATGGCTCCATGGGGATGTGAGAAACTTTCCTTCCCTCTTGTACCAGAAAAGGAGGAACATGGCAGAATGACCTTTTTTCACAGCTGAAATAAAATGAGATTTGATTCCTCTCTGGAATGTTCATAGAAAATTAACCCAGTTTGTCTTTCTGACTTGAAGTGAATCTTCACACCAATTATCCCCACCCTCATTGCCACCTCATCTCTTACTAGCCCCTCTTATCTCTGCTGCAGATTTCCTGGCTCCTGGAGATACACAGGAGAATCACAACAATAGCTGCTTCCCCCCGCCCGCCCCGTTGTTGTCTCTGTTTTGTCGTGTATAAGCGATGTCTTCGGTTGTTTGTCAGTTTAAGTGCTCTGGGCAATGTTAGCATTCAAGCTGTCAAACTATTAAGGGTCTGATTCTGCAGAATGTCTTCTAAGAGATGCTGAGATATTTCTGTGTTTCTTGATGGAGTTGGATGGGTGTGGAGGACATTCATCCCTTCAGGCACAGCTGAGGATCAGGCCCTAATTGGTGTTAAATTTAGGACAAATGGCCACTAGTGTTTAGCAAGGGTATGTGTGTGCTGGAGAAGAAGGAGCCTCATGCTGTGTTGATTGATGCTGATTTCTATTCCGTTATTTCAGGATGTGCACTACATGCTACCGAGAGGCCAATTATCAAAGGTTGTTTAAAAGACGCATCTCTGAGTACTGGGATTCATCATTAATTCAGGGGGTTATGCTTCTGCCTTTACCTGGGTTCTCTGTTCCACCCACAACAGAAGCACTTGTTTTACATATATTTCCAAGCTTCCACGTCTGAATATTGTGGCCACCTTCTTGTGGAACTTGGTTCTGTACTTCATGGAGGATTACACTGTGTTTGAGAGAGTTTTGTCCTACATGACATCATTGGTCCCAGAATATCAGACCTGGACAAGGCAGTAACGGCAAAATGAGAGCCCACCCCAGTAGGCAATGCTCCTGGAGAAAATATAGGGAGTACAAACATTTGGTTCAGTTCAAAAAAGGCTAATCACCACAGAACTGTAAATAATCCTTACTGGAAAAAAAAAACCCCTAACCAAACAGCAAGGTATAATTAAAAAAAAAAAAAGCTCTGCTGTCCTAAAAGGAGAATAAAGTTGTGATGCAAAGATGCAAACGCTCAGCAAGATTCCGCTCATGGAATTCCGCTCTCATTTCCTTTACTTGGCACAGAAGAGATGCTGGCCATCAGGTTTAATCGTACGTTTTCAAAACACTGTGTGGAACTGAATCCCACTTTCAAACTCTTTGAACATCTGGCAGCAAGGAACTCAGCGATGTTGTGGGGGTAACAGGAGTGATCGGTGAAGACTATACTCTTTCTAGCGGAAGAAGCACGGACCAGCCTTTTGCCAGAGACCAGTCGCATCAGCTTGGGAGGCCAGAGGCGTTGCGGATTAGCCAGCCAAGCAGCCAGCGTCCCTCCGCTGAAAGCTATAGCTGCCACCCGGAGGGGTGCGAGGAGGGAGACGGCGTCAAGGCAATGCCGTTGGCATCATCCTGTGCCAGGCTGATGGGATCAGTACGTCTCGCTCTTCCACCCTCTGCTCAGACCCTGCTGCGTTCCCCAAGCTCATCAAGACCTGATTAAAACTTAGCATTTACCCAGGCCTCTGCACATGCGAACTAATTAATAATCACAGCACCATGGTGAGGAAGATGAAAGCAATATTATTATCTGAATTTTACGCATGGGGCCATGGAAGCAGAGGGGAATGTTGAGCTAGTATTAAAGTGTCAAGCTCCCACACTCACAAAGAGTCAACTCCAGCTGTATTCTTTAGCACACGGTCTGGATGTATACATATAATGAGCTATCCCTTGAGTTTTCGAGATGCTGACCTTGCTGTAAGCCTCGGTTGCAGTCCACAAGTGTGGAAATGTTCACTCAATCTGAGAATGACATTGTCTTTCTGAACTTCAGCCTATCCCCAGTGCATCTTCTTTCATTCCATTCAGGTGACTTTATTATGCTTTTAAATGCAATCCTGTCAATGTGTGGCCAAAATCCATTCAGATTCCTTTGGGGCAAGTCCCTGGTCCTGATCTGGATCTACAGGGAAGACTTTTGTGGTATGGAAGAGAAATTGAATCAGTCAAAGCAAATTTCCTCTGAAGGTAATTCCTATAAGATTGAGAGAGAGGGGTTTTTAAGCCTATTTAATAAAATATCATTAGAAAGAAATTAATTCTGTTCTGTAAAATTATCTAAAGCAAACTGTAAAAAATACCACATTTTCTAATAACTCTTTGTGTTAACAGAAGTTGCTCTGTGTCACACTCTCTTTCCCATTGTCACTATTACTCTGAATGGAATTTGCCCTATGCTTCTTTTACAGTCAGTAGACAGAAATAAGCGTTTTCAGAGCAAAAGTAATTTCATCCAAAAACAAGTCAGGTGAATTGCACCTTAAAGAGAGTCCTATTTTCCTCTGGGGACCATAAGGCAGCAAAGGGACACTAGTTCAGATAGAGCTGTCTACGTTACAGCTGTTGACAATTTAAAGAGATAAAGCTTACTCTTTATTCTCATTTTCTCCCTGTATTAAACTGTGTTGCTAATTTTCTGTGTAATGTGAGGGGTTGATCCAGTCAGTGTCAATCCTTCCATGGACTCATCATCGGGTCCTTTGGATCTCTCCCTGAAAACACATCACGCACATTAGGTCTAGGTGTTCTCCTTCCTCTTTTAAAATATGTGCTCCCATGCAGGAATATTCTCAAGATCAGTTTTCTATTTCCAACTCTGTATTGCTGAGTTTATAAATTGCTGAGGCATCCTTGAGGGTCACAGTTCCCACAGCGTGGGGATGTGATCCTTGTGATAGCCCCGCTGTGAAGTTTCAGGTAGCTAATGGTCACATCTCCCAGCCACCAAGAGGCTGCAGGCTCACCTGGACTTCCTGGTGGCACTTTATGAGTCTCTAGGAGTCCTGTCATAGTCAAGTAAATAAGAATCCTCTAACCACTGAAGGTGCAGAGGGCATTGCCATAATAGGTCTCCAGGGCTTTACAATATGGTTTTATTTCCTTGCTAAATATAGCTGCTTGCTGCTTATTTGCCTGAGAGAACTAACATACTATTTAAAGGATATTTTATTTTTTGCTTTGCCGGGCAGACTGTATGTGTGTATGCCAGTATATGTTTGTGTATATACAGGATATTGAGCAATTTTGGTGGCTATTTGCCAAAGCAGATAATAATGTTGTAGCTTTACTGTCTGTTTATTTCTCCCCTCTCTTCTCCAACCTTGTCTCTCGCCTCCCTATTGATTTAGCGCAGCCAGTGAAGAAGTTTTACAGCCTGCATTTAAGGAGGCTGCTGTTTGAAATCCATGAGGGACTGCTAATCAGAACTAACTGCAAGCATCAGGTACAGTAGGCATCTCGGTCCTGGCCTATTGGCTTAAGAGAGCATGAAGGGCTAATTTCATGGCTGATAAAACTTTCTGTCAAGGCGGTCTCCCAAACAAATGAACATTGACTTTTCTTTACAAGGGAAATAAAAATGGTCTTTTATCATAACTGCCTGCTTGTGCGAGGTAAGAAGTCACATCCCTGCTGGGCTATCACTAGCCACCTGGGACTATTTGGGAACTTGCTAAATTGCCCAGATGAGATTTTCAAAAGGATTTTGGAACCTATTTCCTCGTTAAGTGCTCACTTACCCTTTGCTTTCCTGGACTTTCTTAGTTTTTTGGTCCAGAGGTGATAAAAACCCGTGCCAGATCTTCCGCAGGCTTTGCAACAGTTCCTTAGGCGTTTCCTAGGAAATCAAAAGGCTTTTAGACACCCAGATAGGAACTGGGTGCCCAAATCCCCTTCAGAATCTGGATCTTCATTGCTTCTCCTCTTTTGGTTTGCTAGTTTAATCCCTTCCTCCCTGACTGATCTCTTGGTGTCGCCCACACTCTTAGGACAACTCCTCTGTTTCCCTGCTCTGCCAGAAGATGGGCTTTGACTTCTGCTTGAAGGGAGCACCCATCTTCCTGTGTTTCTGAAGAAAATAATATTGATTATTTCAAAGCACGTGGCTTGAGGGTCTTTCTGTGAGAGGAAATGAGGCCAACTTGATATCATTCAGGTGTCCTTCTTTCATCCATTAAGAGTCTTCAGCAAGGGAAGCGGATGCCATTTCTTAGAAGTATCACATAGCAAGTAGTTAAGTGTGCGGTTAAAGACTGATGCTTTCAAGAAAATAATTTACTTGCATAAAATTAGGCAGGTCCTCACATACTTCACAGAACATGGTCTATGAAGCTTTCAAAAATGGTATCATTTTTCTTTCATTCTTTCATGTTTTAATGAAATGTGATTTCAGCCAGCGATACAGACGTTTCAAGGACACAGTCCCTGCTTTTAATACCGAGATCACTGAGTTTCCCTCTAAGTTCCTCAAAGACAAAAGCCCCCTCCAAATCTAATCCTGATCTCTGCTAATTTTAAATCCATCATTCTTTTATGAGTGGTTTTTAATGATCCTCTTAGGGCTGGTTTGCACTACAAAGGTTACACTAGGAGAGAGATGTTGGCTGAGGCCCCCGGTGGAGGTCTGATTTATTGTGGTAACAGGACTTCTGCATTTATAGATAAACGACCTGTGTGAAGGACAGACACTTTTCTATGAAAATGTTTATTTTGCCCGTGTAACATCATTTACAGAGGGGGGGGGGTTGACAGAAAAATGACGTCTATACATGTTGCAATTTTCTTTCCTGCAATTCATCAGCATACCTGAATGTTATGATATGGACTTGGCTTTCAAATTAGGCTGTTGAACAACTCCATGAGCCAGTAGTAAAACAGTTTCAGTCTTTCACTGCGAATCCACAGGGCTTACTCTGGTCTTGTACTTAAGGCTGTTTCCCTGGTAGCTCCAGCTGCACGCCAGCTCGTTCAGGAATAGGAATCAAAGGTGCTGGATTGTGACACAGACGTATATATCATTGATATTGGAAACTGGTGTGCTGCGCCTTCACCCTGCCAACCTCTGAGCCACCTGGCTCCAAGTGAAGCTTGTACCTAATTGTCTACCGAGTTACTTCTCTTGCTACGCTTCTCGAACGGCGAGCTGAAATCAGGAATTTTTCCCAGCTCTGCATGTTGGTGGTGGTGTACGCGTACCTGTTCCTCAACACAGACCGAGAAAAATTCATGTCACAGAGGCAGCCAGCTCTCGCAGGACAAGACACAGGCTTTGCCAAGACCTTTGGGATGCTGTGGAAGGACGGGCAGCAGTGCATTTAAAATGTCACATATTTTACAGGTTTTAGAACGTTATATGTATTTATGAAAAGCGGTGCTGAAACAAGCTTGATTTTCTGCTGTATTACATGCTATTGCTGTTAATGAGCTTGTGCTGTCAAACAGCAGTTACTTTAGGCAGAATTTTGCCCTGGGGTTTTAACTGTTCCCGTCCTGGGCTGTCTGAAGATGTAGCTTGTTTTTTCCTTCCACTACAGCAGAGCTCTTTTCTTTGTGGTACACATTTGCTTTCCAGCTAAATTAACACACTTCCCACTTAAAGTAAGGCAACATTTTTAGGCAAAAGACAGTTCTGTTGTTTGTGGGCTGTTTACTGCCTCCCTTGCTTTATGCTAAGTCTGAGAATTGAAGGCAGCCCTGCAGCCAGGCAGATCAACATAGCTCTGCTGAAATAAAGGAGCCTTTGGAGGACAATCAGCGGTCGTAATGCGCCTGGATAACTACAGTGACACCTCTAAAAATGTCAAATAGAGATACTGGTCCTTTGCAGACATGACCTGCCGAATGGACGGGTTTCATACAGGGACCCTGCATTTCCATTTTAACCACTGGGTTCAAAATGTATTTCCAAGTTTCCTCTCCTTTCACCACCTTTTTGACCTTTTTTTTTTTTCTTTAAGCCTTTGCAAAATCACAAAACTGGTTGAAACTTAAAATGCTTCATGGTGAGAAGACAGATATGATTACAAATGAGAACACACCATCCCCCAAGGAAGCCCCAGTTTCCCCTTTCATCACGATTAAAGAATGCTGCATATGAGAATATTTATGACAGAGTTTATGTCATTGTATATTGTTTATGATTATGTAGTATACACTTACATCCTCTGGAGAAATACACAGTCTCCTTTTTGCTTCTTCACTTTCTCCTCTATTATGTTTCCTGTAATATGTTATTGCAAGATGACTCTTAGGGCTTGCTTTGAAAAAAGAATACCTGGGAGGTAGGGCTAACATATTGCTTTGGAAAATAAACCTACCTCTGACTTAAAAAGCTGATAGGGAAAATAATAGGAAGATTAATTAGTTCTAACTGACAATTTTTATTTATACGTGCATTCTTTGAAAATGTACTCTGTGAGGTTGGAGGCTGTACAATTTACATGGTATAACATTACAGACTTTGTTTTCTCACTTGAATACTGTTTTGTGAGTGCTGCAATCACTCTTATTTCTGGTTATTTGTTCTGGAAGCAAAGCTGGAATCTGCAGAGACAACATGGGACTTGCAGCACATTTCCTTCCTAGGCTAATGAATACGTGCTAGAGAAGGATGGAAAAATGGTTCCTAGAGCACTCAGGCCGTAGACTTGCTTAGGATGGATACCAGACTCTAGTGTTTAAATTCAAGAGTCACAGCTAATTCGGACCACCTGTGCTGCAGGACAGCCAGTTGCTGGGTCCCAGGGCAGTCCAGCAGAGAGAAGTTGCCATAACCTGTCAGGCACCAGAGAGGAGAATCTGATACAGCACCAAGTGGGAGATGTGACTTGGAAGCCCCACCAAAGGGAAACATGACTCATTCATCACTTCCTCTAATGCCCGAGTCTCTCTAAAGTGCTCTAGAAGGCGGTGATGTGGTGTGAATAGGGTCCTTGCTCTTGGAAGCTGGTGCTAACCTGACAGCACTGACTCCAGAAACCCCATTGACAAAGGAATGAGTTATTGCACCTGCTCAGCATCCCGTGTCAGCTGAGACTTCAGTCCAGCTTAAGTACCCATGTGCTTAAGTACCTTGATGAACTAGGGTTTTAGGCAGTTGTTTAAACTTGAGAGTAGCTTCACTGGTGTTTTCTGTGTGTGCTGAAAGACAGACCTGAGCTTTACGGCCCCGGTGAACACACAAATCAAATGAGCTCCTACTCTTCTCTGGACGTTACGCTCCTGCATGGTGAAGGGTCTAGCTGCACCAGAGGGTCTTATCAGGACACGCCAAGGGAGGACTGCAATGCAAATGCAAATTCAGGGGTAAACCGCTCGGCTTTTCTCCCAGCCTTGTTCAAATGGGTAACAAACGCTGTGCCAAGTGCTTTCAGGTGGCAGTTGAATCCACTTGATGGGCCCCCACTACAGCATTTTGTGCAACAAGCAAGAAAATAATAAGAAGGGACTAGGATTTCTTGACAATGGTCTCCTGCCATAGGCCAAACTTAAAAATACTTTTTTAGTGAGTTATATGCACTGTCTCCTCTTGTTGGCAATCATGGCCATTTTTATGCTTTGAGCTTTTCCCATTTTCCACATTGCTGATTTACCTCTTTCCCAATTAAATTGTGTTTTAGCTGACTGTGACAGCTTCTGCAACTTGCCTGAGCAGTTTGGAGGTCAGCAGGAGAGAGGAGTGGTCCTCCACAACACCTGAAGATCCTCTGTCTTCAAGGGACAAATGCAAAGCAGTCTAAATCCAGTCCTTTCTCAGCAACATCTGTGAACTGCAAATATGCTCAGTCCAGTCTATGTCTAATTGCCCTCTGAGAATTCCCAACTTTTACATTGTTCATGTGTGAGTTAGAGGTGATAAGATAAAAGGAAATAGTCTGGTAATAGCTTATATTGCAGCACGCAACAGTGGCCAGCCAAGTACACACTGAAAGGAATGTTTTATTCTTTTTTTTCTGACTTCTGGGATACCCTGACTGGGACACAGTTGAATTGTTTAAATGCAAAAGCCCAAGGTTTGCTTTTAAAAAAAATTAGCAAAACCTAGAATAAATTACTGGCCTATTTGTCATCCTGGCATGGGAAGCATTTTCCATCTCTCCTCCTGAAGCTGTTCCATTTAGTATAAATAATGAAGTATTCAGTGAGCCACAGAAAAAGACCAGCTTTGTAGCCTGGGGGGCTCCACTGAGTAGAGACAGCCCAGGTGAGTAGCTTTATCATGGGTGTATTGGCTATTCTTGGTATAATCTGAGAAAAATGTCATAAAGCATTTTGGCTTTGATCCAGTCAGCCTTTCACAACAGAAAAAAGAAATATCGTGGAAAATTCTTCATCAGCTCTATTATAGGCACGCAATACAAGTGACAGTTTGTAAGGAAATGGGAATTGGAAGAAACAGCACTGTGATTGCTACCACCTTGCATAACACACCTCTCCCTGAGCTGGGCATTTCTAGAGCAAAAAGAATTTAGAAATTTAGTCTGAATTGTAGCAGACTCAAGGCTTTGTGACCTGGAAGGGGGTCCAGGACACTCTCAAGCCTGTGAGCTATTTATGCCCGAGCAGGTTACAACGCTAACAACCAGAAGGTGAAACTGCATATAAATGAAATCTGAGGTGGACTAGTGTGACGCTACCCTCCTGAACTTCAGCAAGTGCAAAATGGAAACTCACACCGAGGATGAAAACTGTTTATTCAAAATATATATTTTATATAGATAATACATAAATATGTCTTTTAATAATTTTTTAAAGCTATTTTTTTGAAAGAACAAAATGTCTACAAAACAAAAATGTATTATCATATACATTTTTACTGTATATTAAAACTGCATAAATCACATAATCATCACAACCTTCAGAGATGTTTGGCAGACCAGTACCTAGCCCTGTATCTTCAATCATAATAAATCTTAAATTAATGTGGGATCGGAGATTCTGGAATAAAAGAGATGAAGTTGAAGAATTTTCTGTTAGTCTGGGTTTAATGAGAGATACATCATATCTCCCCAGTTAAGGCATTTGTACTTTCTTTGCAATTATCATTACAGCTAATTAACAGCAAATGCTCACATTCACCAGCTATGCTTAAGAGGTGATGATACCAGGGAGGAAGAGAGATGTAAATTTTTAATACCTTATTTGCCTTATGTCCGCATGGGAGCCATGAATAATTGATGGTAACGGTGGTTAACCCTGAGCCATCAAAAGGGATCTTTACATGTTATCCATTCCCTCAGCCTCCCCCGTAGCAGCTCTCCCTGACACAGAAGGTGGCTTTTTGAGGAACCAGGCTGTGATGAGATTTGTTACTACTAATTAAGGATGTTGATTGACAGCCGCTCTCTATACGAAGGCTTCTGGAAAATGCTGTGGCTCCCACCCCATCTCCAGCTGCTCGTCACAAGAACTGGAGGTTGGTCTCCCCTCAGATTTGCCACCTGAGCTGCTCAGGGGAAGGCTGTAACTTGCTTCAGTCATAATCAACATAATTAGCTTAATGGGTGTCAGTAGCAGGCCCTTGCTGTCTTTGGTCACTGTACACTGTAACTGAAGTAGCTTAGGGATTGATGGCACAGGCTGCTCAGCTGGCTGGTGACCTTCTTCATGGGGATGGCCACCGGAGGTGGCTGGGGCTGGACATTTCTTCCAGCTGGACAAATACCTGTGAATGAAGACATTGTCCAGAGTCCAGTGAAGCCAGCTGGACTCACAGATTACATCTGTATCAAAAATAAAAAGAGAAAGGACCTGTTCTCTGGCCCTAGGGGCAAAATGCCAAACCTTCTTCTCTTCTTCCCAAATTGGTACATGCAAAAACTGTGCTAGAGAACATGGTGGAAAAAAACCCAAACAGATTAGGCAATCATGAATCTTGCTCAATCTGCTAGTATTGGCAGAGCCGCTATGGCACCTGAGCTGGCTCATGCACTGCTGATGGAAGATGTCCTGTCTGTCTGTAGTGTCTACCGGAGGATACCTGACAAGGATAGACCACCGGTCACGCAGTTTATCTACCTTGTTCAATTTTTTCTGAAGACTGTGGGGTGTCCTGGAAGTCCTAGAGTTTGATGCCAGAGCTAGGACAGGTTTAGCTTTTTCTTTTACTCAAGCTGCTGAGCTGTGGACCTGTGATAAATTTGTGGTCTAGGAAAGAGGAAGGCTGGGACACTGCCTTGTTTATTTGCTTTCTTAACTGAAAGTGAGAAGGACAATGTGCTATGGGGCTGAGGAACACTATATGGTTCAACTGGCTCCGGAAGATGACTGTTAACTATGCCGGTTTCTTCTTGGTAGAGGTATTGAAGATATCTATTAAAAACGTTCCGTCTTGGTCCTGAAGCTCCATGAAGCTGCCTGACTGCATCCTGCTCCTAATGCTCTTCAGTAACACAGGCAAGAGATCTGAAGGAATCCCTCTCTTGACCTACAAGACAGTCTGTCTTTGAGGATTGAGAACCTTTGAGAACCACCTCTAACATTGGTTAGCCTCCCACACAAGAGTGCAGAGATGGGCAATCCCACAGTCCATCTTCCCTGCTTTGGCCAAGTGGGCAGAGCTGGATTATAGTTCATTTTTTCAAAAGCTTGTGCACTGTCTAAACCCAACGCAGGCAAAGAGCAAGCTTGGAGCTGTCGGATACACAAGGAATTGACTACGGCACAATGAAGGAAAGGTTCAGACTCAAACACCAAGGTCTGTCCCTGTGGGCGGGCAGGCAGTGGGGAGCTTGCCGGCATTTTTCAGGCAGGGATGGCCGCTGCACCTTCTGCTCCCTCTCCTGCATGAACGCCGACTTGTCCCTGCGTTGCGTGCCGTACTCCAGCAGCGTGAGATTTGGGACTGATTAGGAGCCTCTGGTGAAACATTTTCCGCGGAAACATTTAGTGCAGTCTGGCTTCATGGAGCACTTCTGCTGGTCACCGCAGAGGAGT
Source organism: Phaethon lepturus (assembly GCF_000687285.1). Classification (NCBI taxonomy): domain Eukaryota; kingdom Metazoa; phylum Chordata; class Aves; order Phaethontiformes; family Phaethontidae; genus Phaethon; species Phaethon lepturus. The sequence continues at coordinate 100,712 of NW_010530036.1, read as the reverse complement.
GAGGGGCCCATGCAGCGTCCACCAGCCAAACGCGGTGCAGATGGGAAAGGCAGGTTCACCCAGAGGGGCTGATGAGGTTTCTCCTGTCTTTTCCATCTGCTGGGGGACAATGGGCACCAGAAAATGGCAGGTAAACCTCACTGCCGGTGTTTGCTCTGTTGGGAGGTGGGGAATGGAGATAAGACCTCTACTGCGCGAATTTTCTCCCAGGAAATTTTGATGCACGGGTTCCTCTTGGATCAGCTAACCCCACTCAGTTTTAACCCTATTCTGGCCTTTGAAAGCTCCTAAGAGGAAAAATGTGTGCCTCAGCTCTCTGCCTGTGCACCTTTTACTCGCTGGAAAACTGTCAGCATCTGCAGTCACTGACGTGTGTGTTTGACCCCAAAGGAAGCTGTAGCCCAGTGCTGTGCAAAAGTCCCGTGCTTTGACGTGATGACATGGATGGAGAGGCCCGATCTGAAGGATTCAGTGGGATAAATCTCCTTCCTACACCCCACAAGCCAGATAAGCAACATCCTGGTGAGATGGGCAGGGGAAGGTGGAGAAAATGCGACAAACTGAGTTAAATAGCACACTTGCTGTGTACTCTAACACCCAGCGCTCTTGCACAAAGAGGGTTTTTTTTCTTTCTGCTGCCTGGTGTTGAGAAGGTTTTTTTTTCAGCAAGTTACTGAGATAGAGCACAACAACATTTTTTTTTTATGTGTGTGTTTTTTCCCCCCTGCCTGGCTTTTTGCCAAGATAGGAAGGGAGGAAAACTCATATACATACATAGTACAGCCAGCCGGGAAAAAGGATGTGGATTCAAGAATATTTGTTCAATTCAAAGCCCTGGATGCAGAAGTTCAAGTTTCCAAGGTTAATCAGGGAGAAGGATATTTCTCCTGCATGAGGGGTACCAGGCTGGAGACTCTTGCTGGGATAGCTCCATTTCAGATCCCTCTCTACCTGACCGTGCTGCTCACCACTGGGACCTTTCCCCGGAGGGCAGCGTGGGCATGGGCAGGCAGGGATGGGTGTGGGGCTTCTCTGGTGCCTCTAGGGAGTTGATGACTTCCTTTTCTGTTTCGGAAAAAATAATCCTGCTTCCCAGAACAACATCGAGGGGTTACAGGAAGGCCATCAGGGATGGATGGATGGATGGTGGAAAAACAGCCATGAGAGCCATACTGCCTGCTAGCATTAGCCTTATTTAATCAGTTTGGCTCTGCTTTGAATTTGGGTCTGCACCAGTGGAGCTGCTGGGGAAGAAAGCGGTCACCAGTGAGC
>NW_010530036.1:75081-99409 GCF_000687285.1 Phaethon lepturus | reverse complement strand
AGAAAGAAGCATTTACTGGCTTGCATGATAGGTGAGGACTCCAGTGGGAACAAAGTCCCCCTCGCAGCTTACGGCCCCTTCCTTGGCACGTGGTCTGCAAAAAAGGAGAGTTTTCCACCTCTTTTCTAGACCCACCGTTCGGAGGCTGTGTTGTGCTCTAGGCTGTACAAACTGACGGGGAGACGGGAGAAGTTTTCTTGTCAGTAGAAAAAACTGGAGGTAGGAGAGAAAAGAAAGGATGAAGGAAACACTGTGACTAATCCAGCATCCTCCGCAGCTCAGTGCTGATTAACCTTTCTTCTGCTCCACCTTAATATCGCTAATTGGTGCTCGCTTTCTAGTGAATGGTTTTTTATTTCCCATGTGTGCCAGGAGATACTCTCCCTCTTTCTTTGAGGACTGGGTTTCATCTCGGCTTTATTTCGTGTGAGGCAACTGCTCTTTTGCACGTACCGGTTACGTAGCCTTTTGCCTTTTGGGCTGTAGCGTAGGGTCTGCAGCGCTGTGCTGGCCTAAGAGTGATCAGCCTCCATGCTCAGGGCTTCAAAGACGACGGGCTGATAAGGGCCGGAGGGACCCATCCCCACAAGCGGGAGTGATGCAGGATGGGGCTGGGCAGAGGAAAGGGGACCAGCTGCTTTCTGCTGTTGAAACTGATGCGAAGTCCTCTGCCCAGGGAGAGAGCTAGAAGGTTAGAAAGTGGGAGAGCTTTCCTCTCTGGTGGTGTTAGGACAGATACTAAACCAAAAGGTCGGAGCGGTTGGACCAGTTGGAGAGAAGAATTGCTTTGGACTGATCTGATGAGGAGGAGTAAGAGGTTGGCTTGGAGGCATGGTCCAGGGAATATGCAGAGCTCGTGGTAATTTCTGGCACTATGGGAAAAAAAAAAATGCAACAAATAAATAAACCCAGTGGAAAGTGATAGTTACCAAGAAATGCCCAACGATATTCAAGGGCTGTCTTATTTCAGCGGTCATGGCCATTAGATTCAAGCATACACTTATTTTCAAGAACCCAACAAAGGCTTTTTTCAAGAACTCTGGCACACCCCTACCACTGCTCAGCCACGTTGGGTTTAAGTTGAACGGTTTCCTCCTGCAACCTCGGTCTCTTTGGTGAATGTAGCTGGGAGAGGTGGAGTTGACATTTCTCCCATTGCAGAAAAATCCTGCTGGAAGTCGTCATGTTTAATGGAAAGTTAACTTTGTCTCCAGAGTATCTGAAACCATGTGGAGAACATGCTGCAGCTTATGGCGAGATGCCTGAGTTAACTTTAAACTAACTGGACTGGGGAGTGCAAAAAGCTCAAACAAATTACAAATTCTGAGTGAGGATTTATCAGGCCTTTTTTCATTATCCTCTCTTAAGTGGATTAAACCATGCTGGCAGAAAGGGAACAGACATGGAGTAAGTGTTAAACCCACGCCAGATCTGAATATATTTGTCAAGTTATTATACACACAGCAGTAGGAGGCAGCAGGATTCCAGTAATAGTCAACTTAATGTGGTGTTAGTTTCAAGCGATTGTAGATCTTTTCTCTGCAGAAGAATTGTTTGCTACACAAGCACATTACGTTTAGAAATAAATAAAAACACACTCTAAATCGTAGCGTTAGTGTGGCCTCATTTTCTGTCTCCTGGGACAATACAGATCCAGTGAACTGATTCTGGATGAATCCTGCTTCACGAGGACACTGTATGCAGTCCATGAGCATCTGTAAACCTTTCATAATGCATTAAACATAGTTAACAAAGATGTCTGCCTACTGTGCCACGGGTAACTTTTCTCCAAAAAGGCAGTGGATTTCTTGCCAACTTTTCACTGCAAACTCCATTTTCTCCCTTTTCTCTTTCCTGCTTCAGGAGACAGTTAAAAAAAATCACAGTGATCTCCTGTATAACGGAAAAGGCTCATGTTGTGCAGAGGATTGCTTGCCAAAGCCCAAACTGTTTTGGGTCTGCGTTTTTGAATTGTGAATCCTAGGAATAAAATTAAGAAGAAAGCTAAAAAGAAAGAGGGTACTGATGACTCTGAATGTTTTGGGAACATATTCCACACCTTCATGTCTGATCTCCAAAGCAACTTGCCCTAGAAACTCCATGTGAAGTTCATAATCAGATGCGCTATGTTCATGAGGAAGGGAATAAACTTTGCTAATCGGTACACGGAGTTTATTGTCCTAGCAGCGAAAAGAGCATTTGACAAGTTTCTCTCCAGTGATCTGGATCCCCTAAAGGACCCATCATGGAGTATGAAAGACGTGTAAACATCTCACATAACAATTTAAAGCCTTCTTTTTATTAAAAATAAAAAAAAAATCTGGCCTTTTTCGTTATGGAAATTGCCTTAAAAATATTACCCTATTGCTGGGACTGACAAGGCTGTGAGTTTTTAAAATAAATAGGTAAAATCACAGCTTGCCTGCAACCTTACCAGCTGTGCTGCTGCCTGCTGCCTCCCCAGCTACTATACAGCAACTCCTAAGTCAATTATGCTCCTGGCAGAGCTGTGTGTGCATTTGCTGGGAGCTGCCGTGTTTTGGGAAATTTGGGCTCTTTTTTTTACATATTAACCTCAGCCTGAATTTCCTGTGGCTCTGATGGATGCTGGTAGAAATAACCACGTTCTCTTTAATGGTGTTATCTATAACGAAGGAAGCAAAAGTTCTGAAAAATATAACAGACTTTCTCAACCTGAATTGAGTTCTCTACCAGTGCTTCTTTAAATGCCTGTGTGTTTTTCCTCTTTCCTCTCCTTAGATGTATAACCTGGAGCTGGCAGATTCTTGAAGGTTTGTAAAGCCACTTTTCTCCTATCAAAGTATGTTTGTTATGAGAGACACAAGGAAAGGGCTGGACACCAGTAAATCAATAGCAAGGAACTTTTAAAAATAGAATAAAACAGAAATACATCTGAAATAATACATCTTTCTACTTCTGGGGGTATTTAATAGACATCTAAAAAGTCTGTAAATTTTTAATCCAGAACCTTATTGAATTGTTTTAAAGCCCAAGTTCTGCCATAGGCTTCCCACTCGGATTAGTGCACATAGCTTAGACTATCTCACATAGCACTAAGCCCTCAGGATGTGTGTTAGAAAATACTTTCAGCCTTGATTTCAGCCATGAAAACGTCTCAGCATGTTAATAGGATCAAGAACATGATTTAAGCTAAAAAAGCATTGAAGTAAATGGAGAGGCAGTACCCCTTAACACGGAGATCTTCCTCTCTGGTGGACTACGCTTCCATCTGCAAATGTCCCAGACCTCTCGGGAACTAAGATGTCCTCATTTCCAGTTCTGTACCCTATTGGGAAAGATAATCTTAATTTTCTGTTTTCTGTATAATGAGCAAGGCAGATTTTTTTCTCTCTGTTTCCCTCATCCTTTAAATTGTTGAGATCTGCATTAAGTGACTCAGAAAATACATATTTACCATTAAAAATGAAAACACAACCCTCATTTTATTTTACAAGCCTGTTTCATGCTCTTTCTTTAATCATTTAGTTCCACTGATTTAGATACTTTCCTTTCTTTTCCATGATTAGCCCTGCAGATTAAGACCATGACAATTTGTGCAGAGGACTATTAATTATTGGTAATAATTATCAGCAGCAGAAGTGCAGATGCATTTAACCTAACTCTGGAGGAAGGGAGAAGGGAAGGATTGGCTGATATGAACATACTGCTTCCTTCCCCTTTCTGGTCCATTTTGCTCCTTGCCAACTTTTTCACACAGAATCCCCCTCTCTCTCCTAAAGGCTGCTGGATCATGTTTCTGCTACCTCTGCATCCAAATGCCCAGAACTGAAAATTGTTGCACCTCCTGATATTGTGGAAAACACCATACCCTCCCCTGCACAGTCATTTTAGCATAATTTCTAAAAGGCAGTAACCCTTCCAGGTTGGCTGCAAAAAGATTGAAATGAGGCAACCACTAAAACTCTTCATTTTCATAATTATGCTTAGAACCCTGTAATAAATAACTGTTTGGTGCCCTACTTAAAGAATTGTTTGGTGCTATACTAGTTATGATAATTCAAAGTAAATAAATTAAAACCTTCAGTTCAACTGGAAACGAAATATCCCGGAAATTTTCAGTGCCTGGAAATTTAACAGGCAAACCAAACCTAAACCCCTCTAGTTCTGGGCTAAAGAGAATCGTTTGTTTGCCACAAAAATGGTGTTTGTTTGTGTGCTGGTTTTGGCTGGGCCGGAGTTAATTTTCTTCATAGTAGCCGGTATGGGGCTGTGTTTTGGATCTGTGCTGAAAAGAGTGTTGATCACACAGGGATGTTTTAGGTACTGCTGAGCAGTGCTGACACAGAGTCAAGGGCTTTTCTGCTTCTCACCCCACCCCACCAGCGAGGAAGAGCTGGGAGGGCACATGAAGTTGGGAGGGGACACAGCTGGGACAGCTGACCCCAATTGACCAAAGGGGTATCCCATACCATATGACATCATCCACAGCATAAAAAGCTGGGGGAAGAAGAAGGGAGACATTCAGAGTGAGGGTGTTTGTCTTCCCAGGAAACCACTATTTGTGATGGAGCCCGGCTTCCCTGGAGATGGCTGAACACCTGCCTGCCCATGGGGAGCGGTGAATGAATTCCCTGTTTTGCTTTGCCTATTGAACTGTCTTTATCTCAACTCATGAGTTTTCTTACTTTTACTCTTCCAATTCCCTTCCCCATCCTGCGGTGGGGTGAGTGAGTGAGCGGCTGTGTGGCTGAGTTACCAGCTGGGGTTAAGCCATGACAATTTGTTTTGTTGAAATACTTCTTATGTTTCAGTTCATTACATGCCTCTAATGAAACTGCACAATAGTTTCAAGATGTAACACCCAACATCAGCTGCTGAAAAGGTTTCATTTAGAAAATATTGTGATTATTTTTCTGATTTCTTTTGTTAATCATAATTATTTTCTGATGTATTTTTAAGCTCTTAACTTAAAAAATGTAAAATATATCCCTCAAGCAATTCTATCATCTGAGATCTGCTTCTCCTGGGGAAAACCAAAACACAACAAAGAACGACTAGAACATCTGACTTCTTGCCATCTTCTCCTCTTGTAATTTATTTAATTTCTTTTCTGATTCTCCTGTTTATTAGCTACAAATCCAGTCACCGTCCTTTGTCTTGGCTTAGGCTTGGAAATACAATTTTCCACTGTACTTAAAAACCTTGATCTGCTGACCATATTTTTAATTATGCCACATGGTCATTGACAACCATAGTCCTAAGCTCTCCCAATCCCACCACTCAACATAGGCTTATGTTCATATCTGAAGAACTTTGCATTAAGTCCCCTGTGTGTGGAAATGTTACTGGTGCCAAAAAACAAGTGTTATCAGGGCTTATGCTTTTAGCATAGTAGATTTCGTTATATTTTTTTTTTTGCACACTATTTGTTCTTGCCCACTATTTTTCCATAGTAATATTAAGCAGAGGTCAATATGGTAATTTCTAGCTTGCATTACTGTTCTTCTCTTGATTTTTCATTTTGACCTCCCTTCTTTTTTAGGTTTCGCTTCTTAGTTTGATTTTTTTCATCACTTCTCCACATTTGTGTGATTCAGTAGCCTGCCTGATGACTTGGGCAACTCTAGCTCCTCAGAGAGGTGAAGGACCTAATGGGGAAAAGGCAGTTTTCCCTCTTTGGCTATTAAAGAGTTGTCCAGCCATTCCTATCACCTGCTATATCTCAAGATCTCACATCCACCGCTGACCCTTTGACCAGCACCGTGGGTAATGAGCAGTGAGCTGAGGCACCTTTCTTGCCTTGCCTTTGCCGCATGCCTGAGACTTGCAGCCCAGATGATAGCCTACGAAATGAGCACAGCAGCATAATCTGTGCTGGGAAAATTGAGCCCAGGGAATAAGCGGGGAAGCAAAATGTGGTCAGGCTGATATTGTTGACTTGCATCCCCCCTTGCTTCGGCGCTCTGGGGCGTGTGGGACATACCTTGCTGCCCTCAGCCATGCGAGGGTTAGAGGTAGGCAGTTTGCAGGAAGGGCTACCCGAAGGAATCCACTCCCAGGTGGGACTTCTCTGGGCTTCAAGGGGCAAATTTAACCCTTTTATTTACACAGGAAGTGGAAACACCCTAAGCTGTTTCCACAGCTGTTGCCTTTACCCTGCTGAAGCCGGCTGCTGTAGCCTGTGCAACCTGCCTTGCCCTAGAAAGCAGTCCCTTTTCCTGATGAACTCGGAGTGCACAGTGCTGCTGCAAAGGTAAGGGATGGTCACCTGTGCCGAGAGCAGAGCAGGAAGGTGCCAGCAGCTCCGTTAACTACAAATTACCACATCTCCTAATAGCGAGGCAAGCTGCTGCCTTGCTCCTGCAGTACTGCTGTTTTCTCCCTCTCCCTCTCACAATCTGAGATACTCCGAAACATTTGTCGACAACTTTCACCAGAACCCTTACTGTGTCCTCCTTTACTTTGACTTCCTTCTAATCTTTAGCCAACTGCAAGTGGATACCTCCTCCTGGCAACCTCGTGCTTTGCTTCCTTTCACGGATTTTCAGTTTCTTCTGGCAATTTGTGCCCTCCACAAACCTTGTTATTCTCTAGAACTCCTTTTTTACTCTTCCCTCTCTATCATTTGAAGGGATAAAATCCTATCATTGCCTTAGATCCAGAATTCCAGCAAGGGACCTGTATTTTGATGGCACGTCGAACAGTGTCACTGGTGGATCTCTCAAGCAGGGGAGTCAGAGGAGCCTGTACTCTCCATGATGGGAGGGCTTTGGGGAAGGGCTTCAGTCTCTTCTTCACCTATGTTATGTCCTCTCCAGGGCTGCTGTGTATAGATACATTCGGTTTTATAAAAACAATTGCAAGAAGGTCTGGGTGGAGCTTTACAGCACATGACATTCTGGGAGATGCAGCGTGAAGTCCTCAGAAACAAAGCGATGACTCAGTTTACATGAAAGAAAAAGCCATGCTTGCAGACAAAACGTGCTTCAGACTCCCCTTGAGATAAATGTAGTTAGAGATAACATACACCAAGAACTGAGGTAAAGAACAGCCAGAGGAAGCCATTTGTCACGCAGAACAATGACGCCCTATTTTAATTGGTCTCACAAAACCCAGTAACTAAGCCATGTATTCTTGACATCCATCTACTGACACCTTCTTAATCAGTCAGCTATTTGAATATGTGCCGATATCGTTCTCAAACAATGGGAACTCCACGGCCTTTTCACAAGTTGCACCAGGAGGTGTTATTTTGAGGGTGTAAGGGCGGGGGGCGGGGGTAGGGCTGCTGAAGAGGTGCCAGCTCTGTAACACAAACGCAGGTTGAGCGTACGGAGGATGGTGGCAGTGAAAGCAGGGACCTTGTTCGGTGTGAGGACAGGAGTGCAAGGAGGGGAAAGGCAAATACTTCATATTCGCCGAAGGCCCCTCACGAACATGCACACGTTTTCTCCTGAAAAGCAGTGAGTGCTTTTGCCCAAGTGAGCTCTTGGCGGTGGTGTGGCTCGTGAGATGGGGTGACAGACACAGGCTTGAGGCCGCTGGAACCCTTGGCGCTAGCCATGTCTATACAGTTTTTTGGTATCATTCCCACTCTGATTGGTGAGAAGTAAGAGGGTTGGTTGATGATTTTTTTTTTCCCCCCAAAGGGCTGCCATTATTTGGATTCTTAAAAAAACTCATACTTCGTTATATATAGTCTCTTGAGGACAAAATGTATCCTTTGGCTGCTACATCCCAGTCAAAGTGCCTTCTCTGTATTAACTTCTTCGTTAGAAACCTTGCTGGGAAAGTGAAGTACCTGAAATAGGAACAGCCATTGGACATCCCTTTGGAGATTCATCCAGAAAGAAGACTCTTATGTTGGATGATCATTAAATCTACAACCGTGCTGGTGCCTCAGCACCTGCTGGCAAGAGAAATGAGATGCCAAGGTTGGAGCACACTGGAGAACTGAGGAACAGGGGCAATGGGAATGAAGGGTTTGGAAAATGCTTCAGAAACTCCTCTGTGAGCATATGGTAAGAAAGCTCTCTTGACTCACGGTACCAACCTGCAGTACCTGGAATAAGAGTATGTAATGTGAACACAATGTTGACTAAGCTCCTACTTAAAGGTGGTATTACATTATGTGCCTGATCTTAAGTAAATAAATACATCCAGTAGAGACTTGAGACTGAGATGTTGGAAGAATATACAAGGATTTTGGTTGTCAAGATTAAAGAGACCCACTTTATCATTTAACAAATAGAGTTTGAAAATCTGTCTTTTGGCTTCAGTAGATAAAGTCCTAATCTGAGAGTAATATACACGCTTAATTATCTTGAAAAATCAAGGCCTCAGAAAAAAATACAGTGATAGCAATGGAAAGGACAGCTGTGTCCAGCTCCCTGGTACTGCAGGCAACGGTTTCACATCATTTCTTTTATACACTGAATCGTATTTCCTCCTAACTCCAGTTAGGAAATTAGCCCTCCCTATGGCTGGCTGTTCTTTCTAGCTTCACTGCTCTCTCAGACAGGGAAGATTTTTTTTTTTTTTTTTTTTAAATTTTTCAGCCTAAGTGTTTTCCTGGAGAGACCACAACTGTTGCATGTTACTAAGGTCACACTCAGAGGCTTGAAATTGCCAATCTCCCTTTTTGCTTCTCCTCTTAACCCCGTTTCCTTAATATAGGTGGTACATTTGTTATTGTCCAAGCATATAGTCCCATTCATAAAAACTTGACAGATTTATTAAAAACCCTTTTACCTGCAATTTCCAAATGATGGGGTGAAGGCAGTCTGACTTCTTCAGTTTTATCTCATTCAGTTCCAAATTTTCCTTCTGTCTCAGATACGCTTATGTTGTCCCTGCTCTCTTGTCCTCACTGTGCGATTGTCCCCACAGCTGACACCACTGCCCTTATTGAAAACTGAGACAAAGTATGCGGGTCCATGCCCTGATTGTCTTTCATCTTTACACTATCTTCACTGCTTAGTGGCCCAATCTGTTGCCTGCCACCTGAAAGAGAATCTGAGCCTTAGGATTATTGGTTGCATTTATTTTTCAACATATGTCTGGAAGCCAGTCTAATGACACAATTCTAACTAGTCTCTCTCTTCCTCTAATAACATCACAGAAATTGCTATTCATATCCAACACTGAACCTGGAGGGGGGAGCATCTATAACAAACTTCCAGCACTACTCAATAGAATCTCTTATTACCCTTCCCGTAAGCAACTTTATACAAATGTACTTTATTTTACCCATCCTACCCCTTCTCATTCATTCTGCTGCATCAAGCAAGGCCACTCAGCCACCTTTGCCTTTCTTTCTGTTTCCAAAACCATTATAACTATGGTTTTTATTTTATGTTTGTTATTTCATTAATGTCTGATTTCACATATAGCATCAGTTGTTCTAGGACCATTGCTTCATTGCCTGTATACCTTGGATTAACATACAATGTTTCACTGGTAATCTTCAATGTCTTGACCGGGGCAGGCAAGGTCATTTTACCAACTGTATTGCCATTGTGGCAACTGGGGAGTCTCGCTATGTGTTTGTCTAATAACACGCCTCTGTCATCATGTACTGATGGAGCCAGTGTAGACGACTGGGCAGTGAGTACCTTTGTTTTGGTCCAGTATGACCATTATAATATGTCAATCTCAGCAGTATTAGGCTTCCTTTCTCTTTGCTGTTCATTTTCCTATTCACTTCTATTCCCTTAATTTCTGTTTTCTCGTATATTTAATTTTCCTTTCTCTCTGCAGTAAATGCAGGGGTGGACTCTACAAACATAATTCTCTTCCCATTATTTAGTTTGAAGCTCATCTGCTTGCTCTCATCTGCCTTGACCCCATGATACCTTGGAAAAGGTCAGTAATATCGTGACTTGCATTGAGAATATGAATGAAGGAATATTACAGACAGTTTTGCACAATACGGGAAACAAGGAGGCAGCCCATGTAATTGCAAGGCAGTGGACAGAAAGCAAATGAAAAGATAAACTTAATTCCCCACACTGTACACCATTAAACTGTTGAACTCAGGATGTATTCAAACAGAGGAGTTCAAGGAGAGATTTAAGTAATTCTAGGAAGAAAAATCTGCAAATGCTTTTATGGACAAAAAACCAACCTGAAGCTCAGGATGATTCTTTGAGCCTTTGATTTGCAGGGAGCACCACCCCAGGGGTGTATTGCCCTGTCCTTTTAATCCATCTTTAGGCTTCAAATCACGGTCACTAGCAGGGATAGAACCCTGAACTAGGCAGTGTTCTTGTTGTTCAGATAATCTTGGATCACTTAGGGAGAGTTTACCCTTCTGTGCATCCCCAGTCTGTGGACATTTTTCTACTTACACTGCTTCAATTCAAGGCTACGGGAGAGCGTTTGGAAGTTTCCAAACTGGTCTTACTGGTTAATCACAAAACTTCATGGCAGTACTTTCCAATATATTGAGACAGTCTTGTGGCCCGTCTTGGCTCTCGGTGTGGGGAAGCAGCGCTGCACTCGCAGCTGTACCCCAGGCTGCCTCCACGGCGGTTTGCGGTTACTCGCTGCCGGTGCCCAGCTCCCTGTGTGCAGACAGGAACGCTCTTTACCTCCTGAACGGGGCTGTGAGAATAAAAAGGCAAATTTCTGAAAAGTACTATGGAACTGCTGTTACAGTGACTGGTGACAGAACAGGGCATCCAGTGATGGTGACTTGAGTTTTGATGATTGTTCTGACTTTTTTGATTATTAGACTAGTTGTTTTGTTTTGGTTTTTTTTTAATGAGGTGAGTGGAACCGAAAAATCCCATCTTGCTCTTGTTGAATATGTTGACTATGTATTCTGCAGCCAAATCTGTGGTGCTGGCATTACACAACAGTATAAAGTAATATTTGAAGCAGAGAGAGGTTGCATTTCCCATCTGGCCAGGTCCATTTGTTTGGCTAGTCTAACGCATTCTGCAAAGGGGGGAGAGAGAGAGACTGCTTCTGCCCTCTGAAAAGCAGAAAGTATTATGAAAAATAATGAAATACAGTAGATCCCTGATTATCCAGATGCCATGGGGAAAGCTGAATAAGCCTGGATAACAGAGGTTTCAGAAATTCAAAGGGCTTGTCAGCGTAATTAATAGATATCAGGGGACATGGCCATGTTTTGGATAATAGAAAGTTTTGGACAACTGAGGGGCAGATGACCCAAGGTTATATTGTAATATCGAAGCTGCATTGTAGCTTCCATAGCTCTCATCTTAAAAGTCTTTCCTAATGTCTGGTTTCCATCAGAAGATACACTCTGAAAGAGAGACCGTCAGTAATCATCATGGGTGTTACTTACAGACAAAATGGGACCAAGAATCCTAAGGTTACTGAGGAGTGGAACAATAACTAACGATGTCTATATTTTTTTAAGAAGTGATTAATTTAACCAAAGCGAAACTACACAACATAAGCTCCTGCTGGGTTTAATTTCCCTAGGATTTTCACTTTTGCACAGCATCCATTCACACAGCACGCATTTGTCCAGTCACAAAAGCTGCCCTTGCACATGCCATTTTAGCTACCATTCACAGACCATTGCAGGGTAACGGTTGGCAGAAGCTGATATTTAAATGGAAACAATTTAATGGCAATTAGAATAATTTATTCCCATTCCATTGCAAAACTAAGCTTCATTCTGCTCTAAACATAAGGCACACAAATAGATAAATGGATAGCTGTGCAGGCATGACACAGTCAAAACTAACACTGGCTGATCACAGGGCAAGATTACATTTGGCTTCTCACTCTGCAAATGTTGCTTTTCCAGAGAAATTGGAAATGTTTTTCTACATCCTGATTGGAATTTTGGTCATTGTCCTGTGAGAGAATCCTCATAAAGAAAAAACTCTATTTGCCGTACCTGGGATCTGAAAATAAACCTTAGCTGATTTTAAACTTTGAGATGTTGAGAACTGATAAAGGTTTGGTCAATCCGATTGTCCATGAAGCTGTTCAGAGACCACTTCTTTCTGACAGAGCCAACAGCAGGTTTGCAAATCAATATCATAATGTTCTTTTGAAAATGTTTTTACCAATTACTGTATTTGAAAATATATTTATATATGTAAAAGTTCCACTTTTTTACAAAAATTCCAAATTAAAGGATTTTTTTCCCTCAAAATGCATATACTCAAAGTGCTATTACTGACCGAAAACTTTTGATCATGTCTATTTTATTGTTGTACTTCGTGGGTGAATATTTAACTCACTGATGAGTAATGCAACATTTTAACCTATTGATTTCAAAATCCCACTGAAGAAAATAAACCCCCTTGTTTTGGTCTGGATGTTATAGCTGTACATCAGATGCAGCTTTGTCTCCTTTGCCGTGGTACAGCTCCTCCTGTGCAAGGTGACCACAGAATATTGGCACTCTTTGGTTAAATCAGCTTTGCTATTCTCATTCAATGGGAAGACAAGGACTACTCTCTGCTTTCTCCTCTCCTGATGCTACCAATGTTTAGCTTTTTTGTGGCTATTCCTGAACTTCATAGGGAAACAAATCCAGGCAAAAATTATTATTTTTTTTTTTTTTTCCCGTGGGAGTAGCTGGGACACAGCAGCAAGGACACTTCTTTTTGGAGGTAAGACCAGGCTTCTCCTGGGCATAAAGTGCATGTTGATCTATAACATCAAATACACTTGGTTTGGTATTCTGGCTTATGAGCCTGAAGCCATACTACATTATGGATGTCAGTCCTTAGATTTCGCAGTTCTTGTGCAATGTTTCATTGCCATCTCCTGATTAATACACCAAAAATTATAAGGGGGTCTGTAATGAGGGTATTAACGATTACCTTCTCCAAGGCATGCTCTAGAGACAATTGATGTATGGAATATCATTTGAAAATTCAAAATTCTGTGGAACTACTAAGTATTTTTGTTATGCTTATCATTAAGTGTTTCATCAACAGTGACTCATTATCTCTATTAGCAACAAAGTTAGGACAAAGGCATGGAAAATAAAAGGCTAACCCCTTGGCAGGGATCACTGTACAAACAGATTGAGTATGCTTTTCTTTCTGTGAGAAAGGTGCAGAAGGGATCAGTTATTAGAACTACACACATCCGTGCTTGAAATTAAAATATGAAGAAAGTTCAAGGACGTATAATGCGGAGCTGGTTTTTGAACATCCAGGCTTCACAAGGCAGGCAGTTCAGGAACCAGGGCATTTTATTTGGTATATTCATCTTTCAAGTGCTCCATGGTGAATTTAAATGGTAAGAACTCATACATCTCTGCTTTAATTTACTGCAGCAAAGCGACTCTTACAGCAAATCAACTCAGATGATGAACATGCATAAGGTGTGTTTTGGTTTTTTTCTATCAACAATATATTGCTTGCATCAATGAGTTTGACATATGAACCCACAATACTATTTCCTGGACTGTACAAAGTGAAAATGAGTGAGGGAAAAGCCCTGCAGCAACAGCTCATTGCCTAAAACAGTTAGACCAGCCTGAATGATGAGGGCCAGAAGAAGGCTGGCTTTAATTCTAGGGTTTTACCAGAGCAAGAAATATTCAGAAACTGTGAAGTTTTTGATGTGAGGTTTGGCCACCGCATAGTCTTGCACTGGTAGATGGCTCTGTGCTATATCTGGAGTTAGGACCAGCTCAGGGCTCCACTAACAAAACAGGGCAAAGCCTGGAGCTGAAATTACACAGTGGAAACAATGTTTTATGGCAATGTTTTCTTAAGGCTAACAAAATGGATGACTTTAGGAAAAAAAGGGAAAAAACCCAACAAATGCATCTGAAGAAAATCTCTTATTCCATTATGAAACATAAAGATTATCTGGGTTGCCAGCCAAGGAAGAGTCATGATTAATTTGGATTCAATAAGAAAAAAATCCAACCAGCTAACTCACAGAAAAAAGAATTACTTCAAGTGTGAAAGGAACATTTTATTTTTATAAATATACAGGAAATTCAAAACAGCTGAAGCTAAAAATACCTTTCTAGCAACCAGCCACTCAGAATTTATCAGATTGACAGATTTTTTATGCAAGTATTTTAACCGTTAACTGATATGAAAGCCTGACATAATGATGTAAGTCCTTGTGTGCCTGTGTGCTAGGTGATCCTCTCCTCCCTGTCACTAACATCACAGATACACACAAATCCCAGTACTTGATAGATATTTGTGAATAATCAGTTGTGTATTTGTTCTGGAGGTCTTGTTATACGTGTTGATACATATATTATTAATATGTAATTCAGAGATTCACAACCAGGAAGGGTTGATTGCCTTCTATTCCTATTTTCCAGATAAGCAAATTTAACACATCACGATAAAATGTATTTTGCAGGTCTTGACCAATCTGTCCAATCTTGTAACTTTTTTTTTCCTGCAGTGAAAGTTTCAGAGTTTGACCTGATATTTTTGTTATTACATCTGTCCTCTTGCTTAGATATACATGAAAGGTCCTTCATAACACTTACATCAAGCATTCAGTTGACATTGTGGTCCTAAGACGATATCAGAGAGCAAAGGACTTGAGACAGAGGACAGATGCACAGCAGCCTGCTGAGCAGCGTGGGGTGGTGCTGGTGCAGGTAGACAGGTCAGGTGAAGGCTTAAATGGGAGAATGGATGGATGTGGGAGGAGGTGACCAAGAGATCAGCAAGAAGGCTGAGAGGGCAGGATGACGGAGCCATGGAAGAAGGGATAATGAGATTACGGGATCAGAGAGTTCAGCTGAAAACTAGCTTGGCAGGTAGGTGTGAGAGAAAGTTCAAGGAGGTCAACGCGCTCTTTGTTGGAGACAGTTGGTGATGCACCGCAGGGGAGGAGGAGTACTCCGGGGCTGCAACAGCCGGGGAGGCCGCTCTGAGGTGGCCTCAGAAATAGATGCTAAGTTAGTGAGTTTAATTGCTGAACTATTTGGGCAAATGAATTACGTAAATGTTGCATGTTCCTCATTTAACAAATAGAAAACTAAGGAGGCTTAAATTGCAAAGCAAACAGCAATTAAACCTGCTGCATCTGCACCTGTGTATAAGCACCTGGGTACCAAATCGCTGTTACCCAGGGCCACGACAGTTTGCTTCAGTGGTAGTAGCTGAGAGGTAAAAAAAGTGGGGTGATCTGACAAACTGGTGAGAAAACCAGTAGGTGCTGCAATGCTTTTAGGGGACACACTTTCAACGAAAACATAAATATTTTAATGGAGTTATTTTCCATAAATCTTTCTAATGTATATACATGTAGCAGAGTACTAGAAACCAAAAGTTAAATCCTGTGGTACATAAACATGCAGGCATGCCTATTGTTTTTGGAAATAAATTTGATGTAGAAGTGACTCGTTAAGCCTATGTAGTTTTTAATTAAAACAAAAAGCAAGAAGGTTGGATGCAATACACAATACAGAAGTGAACAAAAGAGGGTCAGGCAGGATATCAGCCTTGAAATTCAGATTAAGGCAATTACTCAAACCAAAGGCACAAACGAGAAAGCCAGATGTAGTGAGCACTCAAATACCCTCTTCAGAGGAGAGCAAGCAGAGTGAAGAGCTGCCATTCACCCCGAATGTGATGTCCTAAGGCTGAAATATAACAGCGGGGGAACGACAGCAAAATTTCAGCTGAAGTGTAGATCAGCTTGATGTTGTGCTTCTGTGCATGGCGTGTGGAAACGGGTTCAGCACTTTCTGAGAGAGAGGCGACAAGGTAGGTTCTCCTCTTGGGAGAGGCTTCATCTCTGCTAGGGTGTTGCTTAGGCAGGGTCACAAATGCAACAGAAACTCAAAAAATATGTTGATTTTATGTCTTGTGACAAAATCCTCACCTTGCCATCTGACAGCCTCTATCTGTTTCACAGATGCCAACTGCTTGTCTCTCAGCTCCTGTAATCTTTTTCCCCTTGTTAAGAGCGTTTCTACTTGTCTTGGGTGCCAACCTCCCTTTCCCTTCAAGTACCTAATTGATTAACGTATTTAGGTTAACCTGAGGGCATCATTTCTAACCAGTGGTCACAGCTTGACTCTTTCTGCATCTTTGTTGGGACTGATGAAGTAACTGCATACCCTATAGCTTGCATGCTTTTCTACCCCCAAAGGGTATCACCTACAGGCTATTTCTCTTAAAATGCAATGGCCGCATTTTTGCCTCATTGAAGTAAATTTCCTGGGGAAATCCACCAAGGTTTTAACCCAAACGCAGAAGGAGGAGAAAAAAATAGACGATTAATGTGTCAAAGTCATGTACTTTCCAGCCTGCACTGAATCCCTTATGTAGCAATTCTCTCTCTTTTGACCAAGGGAATTACCAAAGCCCACAAAAATATCTGCTCCAGTCCGGGAATGAGTGTGACCCTGGAAGCACCTGCAGTTCCCCTGGGTAGGGTGCTAAAGCTTCACTGGTGGCCTTTTCGCCAGCTTTTGCCAGCACTCGAAGGGAGCTACGGTAATACCCCTGAATCAGTCACTGCCCTGTTCATCCTGCCAGGACAGCCTGACCCATCCAGCTTCCTCTCTTACACTGGCCCAAACAGGGACCGTCCCTGCAGCCGGCTGGTGACTGAAGCACTTAATGCAGGCAAATGTTTTGCTTTTAATTCCCACATACAGATTTGAACCCACGGATTTATATTTGTGCAATGTACAATTCTGAAAACAGGTCAGTGCTCCGTCTAGCTGCAAAACGCCTCGTTCCCTGGTAAGGCAGAGGACGGTTTATGTCTTGCGAGAGGCTCCGGGCTGGGGCTGGAGCCCTGGCGTAAGCTCCCAGCACGGGCGGGCTGGGGGGAACCAGCCCCTGAGCATCCCCACAGAAATGGGTCCGAGCCTGAACCCTGGGGATGGAGTCCCCAGGGCACTGGGGGGAAATTTCTCAAAACGTTTCTAAATTTGGCTCTGATTCAGATCAGGACTTTGCTGATTTAATCTGGGATCTACAGAGAAGTAGTTTAACGGATACTGAGAATCATTCTTGGCCCTCTCACTGATACGTTTTCAGACCTTGGGTGCAGCACTCCTCGTCTGTTTGAGTGTTTCACTTCAGAGCTGTCGTGCTCCTCCGGGCAGGGTTTATCTGAAAATGGAGCTGGACATCTCAGGAAACTGTAGGGACTCTGCTGTTGTCCAGTTGAGGTTTACACGGATTTGTACCAGCATTGTGAGATACTGAACCTTGTCACCAGGACACTGCAAGCCTGGATTCCCAAACGGTCCAGGATCAGTTCCCACAGTGTGCTCGGAAAATCTGCGTTTCAGTCAAAACATTAGCAGACACAGGTTATCTGCAATTCTCTTAAATGTAAGGACTTTAAATGTATCCTCTTCTTTTTGTTCTCTCTGAGCCTCGGGGCTTTTTAGTGCAGATCTGCTACAGTTGTTCCTTTTGTTTACACCCCTGCGCGATGCCCTCAAGGAGTTTCTCCTCAGAACCGGGGGAGGAGAAGCCCCAGTGGGACTGCTGGAGCGAGCAGCACTCCTGTTCTGCACTGAGTGACGCAAAGTCAAACACCTCTTCGTAACCTGCATTTGCGCTTACATGGGGTTTGCAACGACAGAAATATCCCCACCGCTAACGCAACCTCAAAGCGCCGAGCGGATGACAGGATTCGTCAGGAGGCGAATGAATATGCATGCCCGTCTTCTTCCGGAGGGCTGCATTACGTGAAGTGCACAGGGAGGGTGAGAGAGGGATGGAGAGGGCACGCTAACCCAGTTAATGGGCAGCATCTGCTAAAAGAAGCACGAAGGTCAGTCTTCCACAATTCCTGCTTTTCCCAGAGTGGCTATCTGTCTGCGCGAGAGCTGAAAAGCTGCGAGGGATAGAAATGACCTGCTGCCATTTTACCAGAAAAGTGAAAAATAAGTGTCTTCCTCCCACAACCAGCTTCTGGGAAAGGCAGCCCCAGAACAGAAAATTGCAACAGTCCCCGAGGAAAAAAAAATTGAGCTAGGTTTTGCCAGCTGCTTTTTCTCTTTCATCGCCTGATGAAGTCATATGGTGTTCAAGGCTGGGAATCAGGAAAACTGGATTCCTCTCTGATGGGTCATCAGGCCTAAGGAAACAATATTTGAGTTGTCCAGAGCAGCAACCCCCTCTCTGCCTCCTCAACACCCAGCACATGGTTGCTCCTCTCACCTGGGATGCCTGGGGTGCTGCTGTAACATACACAGACCCCATGGCTGAAGTCAGCTTTCTCCAAATCATGTGGTAAAAGCCTAATTTTTTTCAGGCTACCTTAACTTTTTGCTTTGCGTCCAAACTTACAGCCATCTTGCTAGATCAGAGAGCGCGCTGCCATTTAAGGCCCACTTTCTAGGAAAGTTTTAGCAAAATCAGAAACAGACTCACTCAGTGTTTCATTTTTTTACTTAGAAGGAGTTGTAATTCACCCTACAGCTTTTGAAAGCAAGGCCAGGGAGCTCAAGCTATGATATGTGTGCTCTAAATAGGAAGGAAACTAAACCTGATAAGCGAACGTAGGTGAGCCTGAATCAAAAACTCCAGATCAAAACACTTTTGGGGAAGTTCAAAAGGCCGTTATGGGGATATGGATCTAAATCTTGCAGGTGGCTTTTCTCTTTCTGATAAGCTTAACCAAATCCCTACATCTAAAAGTCTCTCAACTTCCAAATGCCCTAAGCCTGGTGCTGATCTGAATTCCATGGTGGGAGCTGGGCTCCATCCAAAGATGCATGACTATGCTGTTCATCTACAAAGACCGCATCTGTCTGGGCTGCCTAACTTGAGGCTGTGTCCTGCGTAAAACACAGGATGTGCTTATATGAAAAGGTGCAGATCGTTGCCCCGAGCTCAAACGGTGAACCAAAAGGCTGATTCCCTGTTAAGCTTTTGAAGAAGGTAGGACTTACATCACTGGCTTGAGGGTGGTGGGGAGAGAAGCTGTGAAAAACAGCTACAGAACACCCAAGCTGAGATCCAAAGAGATACTTCTGACTTAGTCCATCAAAGACAGAGCAAAGGACTGATCCACGGGCCAGAGAAGTTTCACAAGCACCCGTGGCTTTAAACCCGCACTTGGCAGCGGACAGTAACAATCTTCATGGATTTGGAAGGAAGAACGCAAGTTTCAGGAAAGAAGAATTAAAATGAGCTGCCAAGACGCCAAGTCACAGCAGACATGGTTTGAACAACGGCTGCCGTTGAAGCATCTCAATCAACCTTTTGCTTGACACAGACAGGGTGTCCTCATGTTACCACCCAGCAAAGAATACTTGAAACAAAACTTTTTTAGAAATGTTCAATTTTGTTAAAGGAATGCGTTCCACTGGAAACTGCTGATAAATTTGTTCTTTTCTTGTTAATTTTCTCAGAAAAAGGCATTTTTTCTCAAGAAAAAAATCAGAAAAATCTTTTACATTTTCAGTCATCTGGCAAAAAAAATCTACATATTTTTGAAACTGGCACTTTTACTGTCGTCTCAACCTCTTTTTAACTTTTGATGAAAAATTGTGGCTTGGCTGGTGTTTTCTAGCTGAAGACCCTGTCAAGCAAAAGAGCAGCAAAAAAATTACCAGTCTTAAGTGCAGAAAGAAATAAAAAAGTGACAGCAGTACATCCAGCAATTACTTGCAATCACTTTTCTCTCTGTCCCTGTGTCTTTCTCTCTAGTAGCCAGGCCATGCTTTATTAATTTAATTACAGCTCTCTAACCTCCTCAGGTGGCTGCCATGTCTGAGTCTCAGATTGGTGAAAGGAGCAGTGTGGCAGAGAGATTCCTCCAACGCTTCATTTTAGTGATTCAAAGCATGCTATCTTATTAAATAACATCTTAATTGCCAGCAGCTCCAGAGCTTTTGTAGATCAGAGGTTAATTTTTATTTTCTCTCCCTTGCAGCAGAACAGCGGTTCTTCAGCAGAGCGTGTCTCCCTTCAGTCACCGTGCGGTGGTGAACCTGGCTGGAGGGAAATGGTGTCTCAGACGTTTGGGGAATGTC
Organism: Phaethon lepturus; assembly: GCF_000687285.1. NCBI lineage: Eukaryota > Metazoa > Chordata > Aves > Phaethontiformes > Phaethontidae > Phaethon > Phaethon lepturus. The sequence goes on along the minus strand of NW_010530036.1, from coordinate 79,488 downwards.
GCCTCTATTTTTAATTTCAGTGGCCTGGTAATTATAAAACTCTACTCCCACCCACATTGTTAATTTTCATTAAAAACAGACAAGGGTAATCAATCCTCAAGCTTGCGTTTGGGGACCTTTTACAAACTGCCCAAACCAAACTGCTCCAAAACGCCGCAGCTTTTATTAGCACTGGAGAAGCTGAGAGTCCAACCGGAAAGGTACTGAGCCATGGCAAGTCCACAGCAGTGTACAGGAACTGGCCTTTTAATAAGAACAGTTAAAAGGCACCCTTTTCACCCTGTCTTCCTCAACCTAAACAACTGATGTCATATCATCCATCAGGATGCTGGAAATTCTATAACCCCATCATTTACCATCAGTAAAACCAGGTTGAAGATGGCTATGCAGCCTGAATTTGATTCAATATTTAATGACTCATGCGTTGCATTTTATTTCGTCTGCAGTAGTTTTCTGCCTCCTTACTTATTACAATCGACTTTATTCGCAGTCGTAGCACCTTGCAGTCAGGCTGTTTTGACTGTAAGCTAAACCCATCTGCTTTGAGGGGTTAAAGAAGCCAGCTACAGAGCTATGAAGAAGTGAACAGAGACAGTGGGAAGTTGAAGGAAAGACAGATGGATGGAGAGTCAATGAATGACAGAAGCTGTGTTTGCCTATCTGTTTTAGATAATGGAGAAGAGGATTTTTCAAGGTCCTTTTTGATCCTATTTGTGATGGTTCTGCTTTCCATACTAAGCTAGTATGTGAAGGTCTCATAATCTTTGTGACATTTAACCTTACTTCAACTCTGTGAGGTGAAGCAGGACTATTAACCCTGTTGTATGAGGGAGGGATGTGTACTGCTCCCCGTCTACCTGGGGTCCCTCAGCTGGCAATTTGGCTTTTTCACTGCTAGTGGAGGAAATTAGACACTTCCAGTGAGTCAGACTTTAGGTGGGGCCAGAGCCATAGCGAGAGGGCAGAGAGCTGCTAACAGTTTCGATGCTTAACTCCAAAGGGCAGTTCCTCAACATCTAATGTGTAACCCCTGAGCTTGGAGTATGTCCTCCACGGGAGCTTGTTCAGGCATAAACCCCTTCCAGGTGGTACAGAAACACACTGCACGCACAGCTAGGCTAGCCATCTACCTCTGATGGATCGGGTCACACACCTGGCGTGCGGAGCAGAGGGTATAACCAAGGCAAACCAAAGTCAGAAAACTGAGAGAGCTGCGGGATGCATTGGTCCAGAAATCAAAGAGAGAGAATCACCAGTGTCCGGGCTGAGAGGAGAAAAACAGGAAAACAAGCCACAAGCACAGCTGGTGTTACAAACACAAATATATCAGGGACAAAACCAGGAGACTGAGGAAAACAAATTCTTTAGGACACAGGAATTTTTCAGAAAGAGGCACACAGTATGATGATATAAAACTCTCCTATTTGCTGTGGTTACAGTGAAATAGATTCTTGTTCTCACCTACTGAACAGTGTCAGCTTCTTCACTTACACCCTAATTGCTTTCCTTTTTTATTAAGGAACAACTTTCAAAGTAGGTTAATATTAATGTGCTTATTAGCTAGTTGATTATAGCCAAATATTTTTGATTTGGGTGTAGGCCTAAGTTTTTGAAAAATCGAGCTAAAATTGAACATTTTCCTTTTTAGGCTTTTCTGTCATTCTTGAAAAACTTTGACGTTTTGGCAGCACTTTCGTACTCTTTTTTTCCATCTCTTCTCAAACTATTTAAGAGGAGCCAGATGAGGTTACTGGCAGACACGGCCAAGTTATAAAGGTGTCTGTATTCATGCGTGTGCACGTGTGTGTGAAGCGGGGCAAGGAGGTAAAGCTGAAGCTAAGTACCTTATGATGGAATTCTTTGATAAATATTGAATTTCTTTAGGAAAGGGAGCAAGAAGATCTGTTTATAACACCTGCTGCCGAGGTTAGTGAGTAGAGGAGCCATTTCAGTCCTTAAGGCAGGCAGGAGCAGGATTCGGCTGAGATGGCAGTACAAGAGGTACTTAAGGAAGGACTAAAGAGCCATGTTGGATGGGAAAAGAGTGGCAGCCGAGCAGGTTGCAGCTGTGAAAGCCTTGGTGAAGCGACATGTTTAGTGCTGGTGAGGGTGACGGGGCCACGTGCAGGAGGAGCTGCTCCCAGCACCCACAGCCCCAGAAACCGCTGGTCTCCTGCGCTGGGGTGTTGCTAGTTATGCAATGCAGGTGTTTGCTGGAAGGTGGGGAAAATTCTTCCCTGGATCCCTTGAACTGAAATCCAAGCTCTAATTTGGACCCTGACCTGTCATACTTTGTTTTATTATGACATGAAATAGCCTACTAAAAGAGCATAATCCATGTTAATGACGGGATTGCTTTACACGCTCTGGCATAGGGATACGTTGCTGACCCATCGTTATGTGCCCAGGTAATGCCAACGGGTTAGCACATTAGCTTCTGTTATTGCATATTGTCAAGGTGGCGGTGGGTTTTTTCTCCCTGTAATATGGCTTCACTCATTATAGTAGAGCAGCATCGTCAGAGACATGAAATAGACCTTTTAAAGAAAAAGCCTGCTGTGTTATGCAGGACCAGATTAAATTCAAGGTACAGTGTAAAAAACGGCATAGGAGAAGAGCCATAATTACAGCACAATAGGATGCAGCAGCTAGTATTGAGGGGAAAAGAGAGGGCGACAGGTTCAGGCTATCATTGGCCTCAGATTGCAAGAGGGTTTCAAGGAAGGGTTTAAAACTCTGCATCCTCAAAATACTAGTTTTAATCCCATTTTAGTTATTAGTCTGTGTTGCACTCATCTCAGGGATGTTCAGGGCTGGGGAGAGGAGGCAGGGAGAGGCAGCAGCGGCTGGAGATGCCTTATTCTGACTCTCAAGCTATTGTTGCAGTTCCTGACACATCCCATGGAACAGAAGCACATTTCAGAAGTGACTGAAATATTTTGAATGGTTGCTAAGGCAACACGCTAGTCAAATTTAGTTAGTATCCAGGACTTGCTGCTAATATATTAAACCATTTAGCAACTTGAAAAATGAAGGAAAAAAACCCCCAAAATTTCTGCATCTTCCCATCTCTGAAACTGTTCCTCTGTCCACGTCCAAACCTGGAAAATGGTATTATTTGTCTGATAGGGAGGGAGAATCTAGGCTGAGCATGAGACAGGTGTCTTGTTTAGGAATTACAACTACTGCTTGTCCTTGACTGTTAGAGGGAGCAAAGGTGGACCAGCCTGGAGTAGGATTGTTGGGCCTTCCCTTGAACTAAAATTATGATGGTCATTGCATGATCTTAACTACCATGTAGCTCCCTTTGACCAGTTGCTTCCACTGAGCAGTTATTGGAAAACAGAGTCAGGTCCAGTTTCAAACTACTGACTGTGTGGGGGGCAAGAGTTAACTCCTACGGATCCTGAGAATTGCTACTGAGTTTAGGAATGGTGTTGTATACACGGGGAAGGAGAACACTGAGAGCCTCCAGGTAAGGTGATTGCTGGAACAGATGGCAAACATAGAGAACTTGTTAGGGTCACTGAAACAAACAGCAGCCTTGGGCTATGAACCTTCTTCTGTATAATATATAATAATAACAATTAATATGAAGATGCTGGGGATAAAATCGAAGGGCTCCCTTCTACCTCAGAATGGGAAACAGGGATTGGTGTCAGGGTCTGCTAGAGAGGTTTCTGATGAAAGAGGCTCACAACAGTAATAAGTCCTGTGCAAGGTTATTTACCATCCAGAGCCTGAGTCTGCCCCTCCCCAGCTCTGAGATTTCAGCGTGGTTGCTGTCCCTCCTCAAAGGAAGAAGGGCTGTCACGCTGGCCCGGCATGTAAGGATACATAGTGCCATGGTGGAAGGGGCAGAATAGAGTGAGTCAAGCAAATTGTCCCCTGTGAGGATAGCCATGGCGTCAGGAACCTGTCCTTGAGAAGCATTTGGAAAGTTGCTTTTACTGTTGATGATACAATTTTTTGGGAGGATGGGAATCAGTGAAAACTTGCTATGACATTGATGCACTTTGTGTCACCAGGGATCTTGGTGTGGGAACTGCTGAGACAAACAGGACTGTAGAACAGGTTTTGCTGAATTTGAAAACACTGTTTTCATTCCAGTTTGTTTATCTGTATGCTACTTGTAGTTCACTGGTGTGCAAGTTTAGTCAAGACAAGAGAACAACGCTAGGTAATTTGGGTGATCTGTTTGAAAACCTAGTGCATCAACATAGGAGCATCGTGGTCTGACAGATTCCCGCACATCAGCCAGGCTGTGATCAACATCCATCTTAGAAAATATCATACATCTTCTCTTAAGGGTGCTGTTACATGGTACCCCTCACCAATGCACCCACTGATCACCACATCCTTACCCCCAGCCCAGTCTCACATTCCCTTCCATTGCATTCCAATTCT
>NW_010530036.1:10938-75054 GCF_000687285.1 Phaethon lepturus | reverse complement strand
CTGTGGGCTTTTGTTGGGCCAGGTCGGCACACTAAGCCAGATGAAAATAATTAACTGTTTTCACCTTTTTTTTGTTACCACGTGGTAGGGCAGCTTTCTGTTAGCTAGTTAAATTGCTGTGGGCTGCCAGGGCAATGCTGCTCAAGGCCATGGCTCTGTGGATATTTCTTTTGGCAATGGAGCTAGCTGGGGGCCCTCTGCTTGAGCTCCCCTTGAGAGAGGTAAGTTGTTACCGGCAAAAGCACCATTTTTTTCCTAGACCTCCCAGTGATAAATGCCAGATGAATTCTGGTGGAAAACTAAATGAAGGCTTCCTGTGATTTGGTCAAATCATTGGTCCTGGATATATAGGTTGGTGTCAAAAAAGGAAGCATCGCTTGTTTGAATAGCCATTGCTTTTCAAAAATTTGTGATCTGCTCACTGGCTCGAGAGTGGAAAATACGGAGAAATCAAGCACACGTATATCCTTTCAATGGGTCACATATCGTAAAGAATTTGACCACTTCAACTGATAAATGTGAGTAGCTATAAGCCATTGATTTTTATCTGTGCTTCTGACTAGTGTGATCTTAACGTCAGTGTTATACATTGTAGTCAGGCTTGCAGAATCCTCAATGGGTAGCAGTCTTAATTGGAGAAGAAATGGGGCAGATCTCTGGTGTCCATGTGCTCCTGGTTCTCCTAGAGACTCTTGTTGGGGTGCCCCTGTATGTGTGTGTGCACTCACAGACATTTGTGTGAAGGATGTGATTATTTTTTTCTTTTTTTTTGGTTGACTGCGTTGCCAGAGGGAAGGAGAAACACTCTGTGGGAAAATGTGTTTCTGTAACAGAGGATTAATTAATGTTAGCAAGAAGGTTATTTTATTTAGATCAAGACAATTTGTGTTGTCGTAAGGGAACTGAAAAGAAATATGCATCTTTTTAAAACCCAGAAAAATCCACCTTAAATCCTAATCGTTCTCCAAAAGAAGACGGAAGATTTTGCTTTATTAATTTTAAAAGATCCTACTGAGTCTCAAAAACTAGTGTTCAGGAAATTCAACCTTGTGAAGGTGAGATTGAAAAAGCGTTGCCAAAGTTTATTTTCTCCAGTGAAGAGCGGCTTGTGTCTACAGGTTTACTTCAGAAGATGAATTAATAACTTGAAGCCTAGAGACACAGATGATAACCTGGTATAAATAGGGCCCCCTTTATAACCAGCATTAATTAGAATATGATGTTACAGGAATTATGTCAGTTTGTCCTAGAAGGATTTAGGAACTCTATTGTCCTCTCATGGAGAAAGGGTATGATTCCTGCACAACAAGAGAAAAAAAAGAGATCTGCCAGGGACTGAGCAGCCATATGTTGGTGCCTGATGCATTTTACCCTCATGCCACCCGAAGCTGCCTGGGGAGGTCTGTCCCAGCCCAGAAGGGAGAAGCGCAGAAGAGATCCGTGTCACCAGTGGTTCTGTGCTCTGGAGGAAGCAGTGTGGCCACAGGCACAGGGTAGACTTTCAAAGTCTTCATTACACCTTTCATCACCATAACTGAAACTGGTAGTGGCTGCTGTTTTGGTTAAATCAGAGCAGCCTTTGGGGTCCTCCAACTCTGAGATCAGTCCTGCACAGCACCATGGCACAGAACTGCATGTCATCCACAGGCACCTGCTCTTTGTGGTGCCAGCATAATCCGCACCTTTTTATTTCACAATGCTTTCACAAAACAAGTAACAAAAAAACCCCCCAAAACAAAAAACAAAACAAAAAAAACCCCACAAAAACACCCATCAAGGCAGGTGTAAGGTAAAAATAAAAAACCTAACAAATTGGTTAAGTGGTGCTATATGACACAAGTTAAGCCTTCTGATTTTTTCAGAAAGGTCTTTTAACACAAGCTCTAGAATATAGAAGAAGAAGGGGAAAAAAACCCACCAAAACATTTATGTGATATAGAAACTAAAAGCCTGATGTGACTAAATGAACAGTTAGTCACTAGGACTTCAAGGTCAAGAGCATTTTACGGATCTGAACTTTTGTCTTGAGTGAAGATTTGGCCTGGTTAAGTTATAAATATGCAGATAGATTGACTGGGTTACTCCCTCTGGAAGCAATGAGATGGATATAGTTCTCAGTTTTACTCGTTTGGGGACCTCTAAAATGTAGCATGTTCCTAAGCACCCAGTGAAGAGAGTAAACAGAAAAGTTAAACAGACTATTTTTCTTGATGTTTACTCTGGGGGAAATCAGGAGATTCTATTTAGACTAGATATTAGGAAAAATTTTCATTACGGAGAGAGTGGTCAAGCACTGGAATAGGCTGTCCAGGGAGGTGGTGGAGTCACCATCACTGGAAGTGTTCAAAAAACGTGTAGGTGTGGCACTTCAGGATATGGTTTAGTGGGCTTAGTGGTTGGACTTGATGATCTTTTCCAAACTAAATGATTCTGTGATTCCCATACACGGAATGAATCTGGGAAGAAAAGGGTTTAAAATAGAAGTGTCAGTGGAAGAAAAAGTTATGTATACCATAGCTCACTGAAGAAGTCAAAGCACGTGTTGAAAAGGATGCCTTAGGCTGATAAAATATGCTTGGATTTTCAGAATGTTCTGGGAAGGTAAAATAAAGTTACTGAGGTTAAAAAAAAAGTGTAAAATAATCATATCTGGGTAAAACATAAAGTCATTGTGAGATAAGATAGAAAATCTTGTAAGTTAATACCTGGTTACTAAAAGTCATCACTTTGCAACGACCACTGCTAAAAGTATTCACAACATAATGCAGAAGAGTGAAAGATACCATGGAACTGGAGTTGTTCAAGATATTCACGAATGGTCTGGGAAAAACAGGGACTAGTGAAGTGACAGAGCTTGCATTAACATGAACTTATTTAGATTTGACAATCCTGAAGCTGATGGTGCAGATAAATAGTTGCAGATGGATGAAACGGAGAGGCTGAGTAATAAAACAGTAAATGAAAGTCAGTGTTTCTAGGTGCAAAGTAATGCACAACAGGAAAAATAACTCCAACCATCTATGCAGTATAGGCTCTAAACTAGTCATTGCAGATTTCCCTGAAAACACTACCCCTACGCTTGGCAGGCGTCAAAAAGTATCAGCCAAATCAGAACACAGAAATGTCAGTCAAATAACAGAAACAAAAATATCTCTCAGAAATGATGAGGAAAACAGTAAGACAAGGGCAGAAAACACCATTAATGCCATCTCTAGATCTGGGCTGTGCCCATGTCGCCAATATAATAGGGTTGACACCGTTTGGATATGTGGACAGGAACAGGATCGGTCTGTTCAAGTGTTGTGCCGGAACCTCGGAGTTCTGTGGGGTGCCGGCTGAAAGATGGCCTCAGGAAGACGTGAAAGAGGCATCAGCGAGGACTGCCCTCTCACAAGACCTGCTTGAGACGGTAGAGGATTGGGAATGCCATGAGATGCTGCTGACCTCTAACAGAGCCAACGTCTGGGGCACAGTCTCCTTTGGTCCAACACAGTGGCGAAGTTTTCATCTTTCCGTATTTCTGGCTGCTTTACTTGCACAGCAGTTTTCTGTATACAGCTTTGGTAAATTCTTGACTTGGTAATACCCAGATTATCCACCCAGCTGCATTATAGACTATTAGGCCAAAGCTACTTCTCACTTGTGTAGTTCTGCTATAATAAAAATTCATAGCTTCATTACAGGCTATGGTTTCCCGACCTACGTACTGAGGGATTATTTGGGGGTTTTGCTTTAATGATGTGCAAAAACTGTAATAGTCCTTTCAGAGCCTTATGCAACAATATGTTTTGCTTCTTCTAAAAGCTAAATAACTCTTGTTTTGAATGATTTAGTAGCAAACTCACTTAGTTGCTGTGCTGTGGTTCAATGGTCTGCAAAATTTTCTTTTTAGAAATACAAACCCATTATGTAAATACTAAAGAGCATCTTCAGAAAAACTAACTTCAATTTGTTTTTGTCCTTTTTTTTGTTTGTTTCAAACTTTGCAAGCTTGAGATCACTCACATGACTTTTTTTCTCAAAGTATGCAGAATAAAATTGCTTTCTGACTAAAAACATCGATATAAGTTTTAGCCCAGAAGCGATGTTCCAAATGAGTTTTATGCCTCCTAAAAATTGAGGATAGATGAAGAAGGATTTGCAGAGCATATCCCTGAGAAAGGATGTTTATGTGGTTAGGAACTCTGGTTTCAAAACCTGGTCAAGCTCTATTTTTTGGTCCCTTCATCTTCTTTTCTTGCTCCTGAGTTTCCCACTTCTGAATAGCTCCTTCGCAGAGTTGACTGGTAGAACTGCTACCATCCACAGAAGATGGGGTCTAAACTCAGTATTTGTTCGAAGCCGTGGGAGTGGATTTTTCTGTATCTCCAGCTTCTTCCTTCCACACAGGGATTCTGATTCTCTCTAGGGCGTTCATCTACTTGTGGAATACAGTTCTTGGTACACAATTGTTAATGCCAGAAAGACATTATCTCATCTAGGATCCTCACAATTTAAATGGTATGGAAAGCTTACATTGAATGAATTCTGACATTTAACAATTCCATCACTAGGAGGACTCTGCTTGGAGGAAGGTTTTGACCTTACAGACATGAACAGGGTATGTATCTTCTAGCATGTACTTAGCCCAGGACTCTCATTTCCAGAAAACAGAGCCCTAAATGCCAACAAAACATTTTGTAAACAGTTGGGGTGAGATTGAGAAACTAACTGAACCTATTTGTCACACAGTGGAGTTTATTGAGCCATTAAGTCTATGTTATGAAAAGGCAGGTCATTAGCAGAGCGGGTGCCGTGCTGATAAAAAGAAAATGTGTGAGAGGTGGTAATGGCTGGGGAGGAAAGTCACATTTTGGTTTATTTTTCCTGTTCTAAACAGCACAAAAATAAAGTGTTTAATTAATTGTTTGCTCTGCATTTAACAACTTTCCATTAGTTCATTTGCTTAAGTGCAGCAGCAATCAAGAACACATTAGCTAATGTTACAGCTCAGCAAGGAAGGAGGCTAGAGGCAGGTGCTGGGGTCAGTGTGTGCAGAATCAAGGGACCATCAGTCTCCTCCTGCTTTAATTTGTCTGCAGGAGCTTCCCAGAGCCACAGCGGCACAGTTGGAGTCACCAGCCATTTCCAGCTGGAGCTTTGAGGGTTTTTATGAGTAGATCCAGCTGGAAAAGCTCTGTAGTCAAAGAAGTGGATACTGATGACTGACACGTTGCACTGCCTTTCTGCAAGTCTCTATTAATTCTGCTGTGTGCTTCATCCCCTGCCAAGAAGGTAAAGAAGTGATGGCACTGAGCAGGAGCCATGGAGACTTGAATTCAATTACTTCTCCTCCACAAACTCCCTTGAACAAATCATTCATGGCAAGATTTGAAAAGAACATGAAGGTATGGTTTCAAATTTTCAAAGGAAGGCTAAAAAGAAGTAATTGAATTATTCTAGTTTGGCTTCACTTGGACCAGGACTCACAGTCTCACACAGTTTTCAGATGAATAATGAGACATTGAAACTCAAGTCTGCCAGATGCATTGCAAACTAAGTTTACAAGAACTCTATGGGAAGAAACCTTTAATAGGGGTCAAGAAAACCTTATTTGTCAAGGGATTTTTCTTAGACATTTTCTTTTGATTTATTTCACTTTCATCAGAAAAATGAGGAAGATTTTTAATTTCTTGGGCAACACCTATTCTAGATACATCTACCCCAGAGAGGCCAGCTGGGGAGAAGCTGACATCTGTCCAAGGCTTTAGTCCTGTCGTCCAAATCATGAGCTATGATGAAAATTTAAGCTCCTGTTTAAGAGCAATGAGACATGACTGAGTAATGAGGAATTAACATGTTACCACCCACCAGCTGAACAGCAGTAGGCAGCCACATATATACTTTTAGTTCATTGTGAATATGAGGTAAAGTGCCTTGGCTTGAACCAGCTCAGTAGGGTTGTACATCACATTTGCTGTGTACTGGAAGAAGGCAACTACTCAGTGTAGTAACACTAGGATGAAGTTAGCACTTGGTATTTTCATCCAGCTGTCTCCACCATGGAGCTTCATGCCTAATACCAATTTGTTTTGACATTTTATAGCTTTCCATTTAGTGACTGATTCGTCCTTGGTTTGGGTTAAAAGTAACCCAAAGCAGTATCCTGAGTCTGTGACTGGGAACCAGTGGGAAGAGACCCAGGAAATGGGTCTTGGATTAAGCTATTGAGACACAGGAGCTGAAAGATACAGCTTACTGCATTTCAATACATAAAGCAGTCCTCATAGGCAGAAACTTTTTTTTTCCCTCTCCCTCCTGGGTAGTTGTTATATTTCTGTAAAAGCCTGTTTAATCTTGGCCAATTAAACTTGCTAGCACTCAGCACTTAACAGGTCTTGTCTTTTTTTTTTTTTTAATATATTTTAAAAGGCTTTTGTTGATGATAATAGCCTTCTCAACCAAAGAAGCTCTTTTTGAATTAAAGCAGATGATGGAAGGAATCGTTAAGAATGAGTATGAGTTTGATTTTTGATTTTCAGACATTTTAACCTTAATTGATTTACTTTTATTCCCTGGTGTGTTTTAAATCAATTTGCTAAAGGTATCTGCTTTTTTCATTTGATCACAGTGGCAAACACAAGTAACTCTGCAAGAAAAACCAACATGAAACATAGCTGTCTGATGATGCGGAAGGAAAAAAAGGGTATGTAGCATCTTCAAAATACCCCCCCTTTAAAAGCACAGTGAAAGTCCAGGAACACTTACTGAACGCAAACCATGATAAAATAGTTTGCTCCTACGGGCTCAGCGGAGCTGGTAGGACATGCTGTGTTTGCAGCCGTCTAGTCTGTTCCCTTACCCCACTTCAGGATTCGCTATTCCCAAAACTTTAACAGCTCTTGCCGGTTTTTGCAGGAGTGCTGTTGGGTTAAACCTGTTTCTTGCAGGTTGCTGTATATGCAGGGCTGTAGCACCAGTCCTTAGAGGAAGCCCATGTCAAAGCTCTGGAGTGCCAGGCTGCTGTTGTCATCTCTGAGGAAGAAGAAGGAGCACCTTGGAGACACTTTGATGGCCAATTCACCACCTCAGTGCCACACCTTGTACCTCCCATACCCACTCTTTGTCCTCTCATCCTCTTTCCATTTCTGCAGCAGAAATGGTCTGGCCCTACTCGTCCTCTGGGTGACAGTAGTCAGCTTTGCTAAAAGCAGGGAGCTGTGGGGGAAGACCATGTTTCTGCTAAGCGGTAGTGCCTGGGCAAGGCAAAGAGCTGGATGGAAAAGTCTCATTAGTGACAATGACCCCTCCAGGTTGCCTGGTTGCCCCACTGCCTGGCCCAGCTCTCTCGCAGCAAAGCAGGGAGGGCACTCTGGTCACTGTATATGAAGCTACCATTTGAAAAAACTATTTTGGGAGCCGGAGCTCAGAGGAGGGCCACAAAAATGGTCAGAGGGATGGAACACCTCTCCTATGAGGAAAGGCTGAGAGAGTTGGGGTGGTTCAGCCCGGAGAAGAGAAGGCTCCAGGGACACCTTATTGTAGCCTTCCAATACTTAAAGGGGGCTTACAAGAAAGATGGGGACAGACTTTTTAGCAGGGTCTGTTGTGATAGGACAAGGGGTAATGCTTTTGAATTAAAAAAGGGTCGATTCAGACTAGATATAAGGCAGAAATTGTTGACAAATGAGCGTGGGTGAAACACTGGCACAGGTTGCCCAGAGAGGTGGTAGATGCCCCATCCCTGGAAACACTGAAGGTCAGGTTGGACGGGACTCTGAGCAACCTGATCTAGTTGAAGATGTCCCTGCTCATTGCAGGGGGTTGGACTAGATGACCTTAAAATATCCCTTTTAACCCAAAGATTCTATGATTCTATATAAGTCTTCTGACCCACTATTTATTTAAAAAAGGCCTACTGAAATCTTTTAAAGCATATAAACAGCAGCCATTCTGAACCTGGGACATAAAAAGCACAATTATTTATTAGCTATACCACTGCAGAGGTGAGCTTTGCGAAAGCATGTAGACTGGGCAGTTGTGAAATCCTTTTTGATTTCAATGGAAGAAAAAGCTACACAGAGCTTCACTACTTAGCTGTATTGTTGATATGCTCCTGTCTCTGGAAGCTTTCAAATTTTTTGTAGTTTGTCACAAAAAACCCTGCACCTGGCTATCATAATGACTGGGAGAGAGGAGCCAGGGTTGGGATCCTGTTTACAATGGTGCCAACAGGAGACTCCAAGACAGGGTGCTGCCATGCACACAGACAGATGATGCTCTCCCAACCTCCAGGACTGTTATCTTCACATTTAGCATCCCCATTTACATTCCTCTTATTTTCCCATTAATTATTCGAATCCCTTTCCAAACCCATGCCAGCTTTTAAAATCACCGGCTAGGAGAAAAATCCAAGCCAAAACTGTATATAGCAGGGCTGCCTAGTGTCGTTTTCTTGTCTTAAATTTTCCCGATTTCTTTGTTTGTGATAGATCAACGAAGTTGCGAGATGGAATGCAGTAAAACCATTTCAAAACTGCTTGGAATCTGCCAGGAAGTGCAGGTTGTCCTCTCTCCTTCCAGTGCTGCTGCTGGCACAAAACCACAGCTTTCCCCAAAACAACATTGGTAAAACAGGGTCAATAAATGCCATGCTCACCAGCCTGGAGGGAATCTCCTGCTCATTGGTCTGTAATGCACGTTAAAAGCTTTAACAGGCTTTATGTAAAGCTTAGACCTCAGGTAAAATGTGTGAGTTGGGTTCTAGTTAATCCTTTCACATCTGAGTTGCTGGCATGCAGTGGGTAGATAGCCAAGGAGGAGATATATGTCTGGATGGACGGTATAGACCCATTCCTGATTCAGTCCGGTGTTTAAGTCACTGTGATCGTGTCTCAGGCATCTGCTGCTGCCTGGGAGTAACCAGGGGTTCACCAGATCATCAGAAATCACCTTACTTTTTTCCCAGTTGGCAAGAACCTGTGTTTATGGCAACACTCAGGATAGCAAACTGAAAACAAGGACAGCATTTTTACAGTGAAGTTTAGAGCCTCAGTCAAAAATAATGGACCATAACACACCAAACTGCCCATTGGTTCAAACAGAGGGTTGGCAGTAAAAATGCTTTCCAGTGCCCTATGTACATCAGACCTGTACACTAATAACCCTATAAAAAAGAAGCATTTAATACTGAACACTCATAAAGTAGCTGAATCAAAGCCTTATCCAGCACCCACAGAAGTCAGTGGAAAAACTCCCCTGGACAGCAGCGAACTCTGAATCTTCATCTGTGTCCCATGATATCATGAGGGCAGCAGATAGCGCCTGATCTCACAGACAGATGTGGGTTTCAGTAAGGGTAACAATCATTTTTCTATTGCATCAAAGGTGCCAGGCCATAAAAATAAACAACTTGCACCACGGCTGTAACACTGCTTGAAGTGAAAGGACTTCTCCATCTCCATTATGGTACATGGACGGGTTACCTACTGCTAGAAGAGGAGGGTGTGAAAAATAGAGTCTCCCAGCTCTCTTCCCTAACTGTGCCTCAGTACCTTTTCACAGCTCAGAGGATGCCAGTTTTTCTTTCTGCTCTGGGTGACGCAAGGTTTAATGTTATGAGCCAGGCCTGGGACAGTGGAAGTCAACAAATACCCTGTTTTAATGGTGTCTCTCAGAGATTCCTTCTAGGCATCGGTCCTACATTTTCTCCCTGTGGTCAATTCCTTACCTAGATTTTATTCTGTCAAAGCCTATGATGAACAACTAACTCTTCTGCAGTTCTTCCTGCTCTATCTACTTGCTTTGTGTTAAACACTAAATAATGATGGTGTATCTTCCAAAGCTGGAGCATTTGTTCTCATTTTGCAGGGAACTGAGATAACTCTGAGTAACTGCCGTGTCACGACAACAGCAGCTGTGTTCTCAATGAACACATAAGTGTCAGCTGCTTTGGCCAGGCGCACGCACAGCATAATGCCTGAGATCTGTAGGTCCGATACAGCGTATTGCTGCTTTTAGTAGTGAATGAGCTGCTTGATGTAGCACTTTGCAGCAGGTCTCAAGAAGTGCATCAGAAAATCTTTCCAGTGTAGCTGTTGAAGACACAATTGTGCACCTACAATTTCTCTCTCCAGCAGGAGCCGAAGCTTTCGTTTCATCCATCAGCAGAAGAGAGGAGCAAGTCACTTCACAGCACTGCAACTTACTGCTCTCTAACACAAACCTTCGGAAGCTCCCAGGGGCCGGGATTGCCTTTACTGCATGTGACCAGAGTTAGCCCTAACTATCCAGACCTTCCAGTTGAGGGAGGCAAAGAAATCAATAGTGGAGCCAATTCTGTTCATAATGGAGTTCACAGAAGATGAACAGTCCAGCCCATAATGAGGAGTTATTCTGAAATCCATCAGTACGGCTCCTGAATGGGTTTTTGAGCGATATTATAATATGAATCACTCATGGAAAGAGGAGTAATCCCACATGGGAGTGTCCCAGGCTGTGGATCAAAGCAGAGGGCTGAATCAGCATAAATGGCCTTTGCCCACATTGCTTGTGTGACACTGCCTACCCAGGTGAAGACAAAGTCCTGCTGGCAGTTTTACGTGGTCATCAGCTAGGTCTAGGTCTAAGTGACCTGGTAAGGACACTGGAAAACTCAGGATGTCTCATACTCCATGGGGCATCTGCTGGGCCTGCCAGAGTATACGATCAAAAGTTTTGCTACCCAAACTGGTGGTAAATCTCATGTTTAAGATGGTGCCTATGTGCTCTCGGTGGACAGACTAGGTAAGCGACAGTAAAGCAATGGCACTGGTCCCTGGTAAAGCATCAGAGGTTAGGGTTGGTCCAGTGACAATGAAAGGACATCAAAATGTTCGTCATTACTCAATGAGTGGTGCCCATGAGCTTTATTCAGTGTTTGCTGCTATTTTGTTGTACAAGCCAAATCCTCCTCTATACATTTCTGGTCAAGATGGTGTAAACCTCACGTGTAGCACAAGCTTCCTAATATCTGTGGTGTAATCTGGTGATGAATTGTACAGGCTAACTGCAACAACAATTTTATTGTTGTAGCGAGAACATTGCTTGGATGACATAATGCTGGTAAAGGTGGTTAAATCTGACTCCCTCAATCCTGGAAAAGCTATTTTCTTTTTTCTTTTTTTTTAATTATTTGGCTTTGAAACACCCATATGAATTTTACTTGGTGTTTCATAGAGAACAGGAGCTCTCTAGAGAGGAAAACCCCAGCATGCTTGGTGTATATTTCAGGCACAGATGGCAGGTTTATAGCAGAGAGTTTGTGTGTAAAAATATTGAAGAGACAATCAAAACATCCCATGAACTCAAACACATTTAAGCAAAACCAGATGAAAATCAAAGCAACAATTTCTTGGGAACGCGCAGGATACTAATGAATATTATAGATCAAAGAGCGAAGGGTATAGTCTCCCTGTGTTTGACAGAGTTTGCTTGCCAGACTTATAGGCCCTGTTCATGGCAGCTGAGGGACTACTCCAAAGAAATAACAGCACAATTTTCAGAGTTCCCAATACTGATTTGTGGCCATATGTTATAGTTATTGGGGGCTAAATAGTGCTAAATTACTAAACTTTTCAGTTTCAGCCAGATTTATCCAATTCTAATGCAGAGCGAATGATGAAGGCTAAAAATAGTCTGTAAAATTCAATAGTAGCAACTCTTGTTCCTGCAGAGATGTGCATCATGGGGGTGACACGGGGTGCTACCATAGTGCACTGTTGGAGATGCAATTATGCTCTGACGCTTTGCACTAGATGAGACGATGGGGCATGACACACGAGAATTGTTATCCCCCACAAGCACCACAATTTTTATGGAAACCATTTTTTATGGAAGGACAACATTGGTATTTGGGATATTTAGTTTTGTTTATCTCAAAAATCAATTTTATATTTAAGCAAAACCATTATTTGACTTCTGAAATATTTTTGAATTTAATATTTTCCTCATATTACTTATGAATCATCCCAGATGAAAGAATCAAAATTAGTCTCCCCTCCCCTAAGCCCACAGTGCTTTAACTTGTACTAAAGCTCAAAGTCTGAAAGCCGGAGAGCAATGACCAGCTCTGTGCATGCTCGTTTTGGGCTCACCTACAAACAGGATAGAGAGTTACTTGCTTAGAGAACACCAAGAGCTAGGAAATAGTCATTCACACGGTAAGGTAGGGTAAGACAGGACAGCGGCATCTCTCTTCTCTGATAGAACAGGAGGGTCTCTTCAGATTTGTGTTTTTGGACGGGATGGGGAGAGGCCCCGTCGTATGTCTTTGCTAGGTTTCACTTTCTTACAACTTCACCCTCTCCCAACATCTCTGGTTTTGTGTGTTTCCCTGGGAAGGATAATTATCCTTCAAAGGATAACCCCCCCATTACAGAAACAGCAAGCCTTCTTAGGGGGGGCAAGAACAGCTCAAGCCCTGCCAGGCAGGGAAGAGCAAATCTCAAGGTTTCTTTCCAGATCTCCCCTCCCACCCTGCGGCATCCTGCTGCTACCTCCAGCTTTATCCTTTCTGCCTTTTCCTCGAGAGGCTCGATCGCTTTCATCTTTGCATTTACGGATCTTGGAATGACCTGTCGCATCACGAGCCCCCAGCAGCAGTAGGAAAGATGCTGATTTCGGCTGGGGGTGGCTGAAAGCTCGCTCCTTTTAGTCTTCCTTCCAAATCCGATTGAAAAGGAGTAAGAGTTTCAAATCCAATTGAAAAGAAGGAGTAAGAGTTTCAAATCCGATTGAAAAGAAGGAGTAAGAGTTTTCAGGGAGAGAGGTAAGATCTCCTGGGCCTTTCTCAAAATCCAGCTGTTTGTAGGTGCCTATTACAGAGCAGTTCATGTGTATTTTACCAATTTATCCCATGATCAGGACTGCTTTATGCATAACAAATGGAAGCAGTCCTGCTGTCCTCAATCAAACCTTATGGCCAGGTGTCAGAGAATTGTATTTAATTCCCTTGCAAATGTCTATGACTTCAAATGCAGCTGTTCCCAAGGTCTGCAAGTCTAAAATCTGATTATGTTGATATACATCGCCTATGCTTTTCCTATCAACCACCCTTCAGTCATTCAGACTCTTAGTAGTCCAATATTCACAAAACCACACAGACATTCATAGAAACTTATTTACGCCAGGTGGGGAGGGATGGCTGTAAAAATCACCGCGGCGTCTGTGGCTTTCTGTTCACACCCACACTGAACTAAAGCTCCTGCACAGCTACCCAGGGGAGGTATAGAAATCCCTTCTTCTTCACTCATCTATACTGTAGTGTTACCTTGCAAAGGAAACGTGCCTGAGCTTTCAGCACATACTGCCCATTGGGCTGGGTTCATAGCCCAGCAAATGCTAAATTTAGGGTTGCAAAACGCTTAGAGGGCTTTGTGTCCGAGGCATGGCGCATGGTGAGAACAGAGTTACCGGTGCTGCAGCGAGCACTTCGTTCAAGAAAAGGGCAGGGATCGATGGCAATATTGCTCTAAGCAACATTGATCTAGGACGTATAAAAAAGCTGCTTGGCTAAAGGATTTAAAGCGCAGCAGCCTGTGTGGACACAAACAAAATAACAGAAGGTGTCAGTGATGAGCTGCTAACACGAAGGGTGAAAATCCAGTTCTCCGAACCCCAGGAAGCTGGACAGGAGGAAGGGATCATCTTGTCATATTTTCAGAGCACAAATCAGGCGAGAGGCACAAAATCTGGAAACGCATTAACAGAAACAATTATGATAATGAATCGGTGTGAGAAAAAGAAGTCGCTATGATCATTTCAAAGCATTAGTAGTGAGCTCAGTTTTATTTATTTTGCTAAAAATAATCTGCAAATAGAACTTGGGTGGAATGGAGAATATAACTTTTTGTCAGGCACATCAAAATAGGTAGTTTCAACATTTTTTCTATTTTTTTTTCAACTGAAAATGCTTTTCATATCAGAGATTCATCTAGATGGACTCATTCCTGATAAAAGTTTTGTTTCCAAAGGAAGCAGCGTTTCTCTTGAAAGGGAAAAATGTTTGGTTAATAGAATTTCCAGCTGTCTTAAAACACCAAAAAGCTTAAGGAGATGAGCATCACAGCAGTGTTGCTGGAGGTGGAATGCGAGAGTGGAGGTAATGTGCCTAAAAGGGTTATCCTGTCTGGTGTCTCTCAACTACTTATGCTGAGTCCCCTGAGAAGTGGTGTGAATTAATCTTTGGAAAAATGTCGAAATGTCAGTAAAACCACACAGTACATGCTATGTTCTGAGATCCTGGGCTTCAGCTGCAGCTCTCTCGACTTTGCGGGACACGTGTTCATTTCCATCAAACCGCTTCTGAATTCTTCACAACCGCACCTTGAGTAATTTGGCATGAAGAAAAGCCTCTAAAGAGCAATGCATGCGATATGCCTATTTACATCCTGCCTAGTCCAAAGACTACCGAAACTAATGAGAGGTTTTCTGGTTTTCTGTTGACTTCAATGGACTCTGGAGCTGGCCCATAGAGGGGTGGCACGCTTGCGAACAGTGGTGTTAGAAAGACTGGTAGAAGAAAAACAAATTTCCTAGAGGTATGCAAGATGGGAGGTAATTTCATTGGGCAACTGAGTTATGAGGCAGCTGCAGAGAGGTCTTGCTGATTTATAAATTGTAAATCTATGTGCTTTGCTGTGGGGACCCAGTCTTCTGCTGCCTATTAACTTACATGGTTCGATTTGCAAATAGGCAGACAGACATGTAAGTTATTTGGGGCATGCTGCTATCCAATTTGCATAGAAAGTAGAGCCTGCGATACGCATGAAAAATTCCCTGGACAACTGTATGCAAGTTTTTTTAAAACTTTGGTTCTGCCTTGAGACATGCAGGTGGCTGAGTGTCATCTCAAGGAACGGATGAGATTTACAACATTCATTTTAGAGGTGTTTGCTCAGAAAATAATATCCTAAGGTTGCTTTGGAGCTTGCAAATTACTTTCTCGCCTTAAAGAATTTATGACACAAAATGCGTGTGAGTTCAGTGCAAATTCGGGGAAAAACTTCATGTCCAATGCTGTATAAGTTTTATTCCTCTTTCCAGAGAGGCTGCACAGCCCTTTACTTGAAAAGAATCATTTCTTTAGTGTCCCAGACCACATTCTTCTGGCTTTACACTTTTCAGATGGTCATGCTATGTGAATAAATGCAATCTGGAGGGACGGACATACTTCTGTGGAGGTGCTGTCCTTTCCATGAGGACATTTGAAGAGATGCTCATCCAGATTCTCCTTAATTCACTTAATTAGTGACTCCCCACCTCCTTGTCAAGACCCCCTTATTACATTCTGTCTAATTCCTTTGATGTGGTTGCAGTTGGACAAAAGGTCTTAAATTTCCACAGTGTGGACCGCATCGTGAAGGAGAGGAATCACCCTTTGATGCACCCTGAGCTGGACTGTCTTCTCTCCTGCTGTCAGTCAGCTAGTGTTCCTGTGGCAACCCATACAGCTACTCAACTGGAAAAGCAGCACCAGAAAGATATTTATTCTTTAGGTGTCTTAAAGCAAAATTAGCTACCTGAAAACAAGTTGAACAAGCCAGTCTCTCAGAATGAAGTATTCTTAGAAGAAAATAGACCTCATTTTAGTAACTTGTGCTACCTATGCTGATGTATGACAACCTGCTGCTGGAAGAACTTCCAGCCTTCAGCCACAGGGAAGCCAAATGCTGTTCCTGGATCCAAGCTGGCTATGGTAATAATCCGTGTGGTTCCTAGTAAATGGATCTTGTTTGCCTATCAGAAAGACAGCACAAGAAAGATGTACTGCCGATGAAAGGACTACGGTGCCAAGAATGATTACAGAACTTGGAAAAAGACGAAACAAATTTCAGAGCCCTGTGTTGCCTCCTTTCCCAGATATCTAACCAGGATTATTCTCTTCATTCTTCAGCTGTGGAATGAGGCCCGCACTGCCTTCTTTCAGTGGTTTGGCTCCTTAGCACAATATCTCACCGTAAGCAAATTTTCATTAAGGCTGCCTAAATTTTCCTTTGCTCAGCTTGGTCTTAATAACCTCTGTCAATTCCTTCTCCAACAGGTAGGTCTGCACTTCCCAGTTTTTCTAATATTTTCTTACAGATGCTTAGGATAATAATAGTACTACCTTACACATTTTTTCCCATTTAGATATACTTACTGCCTGGAAATCTTATGTAGGCAGATTTTGAGGATGTAGGACATTTGTCCAGAATTTTTAGCTGTTCCAGACATATGCATGTGCACAAATGGTGAAAACCAGCCTGTGTTTCCCAGTTCCTTCCTGATTTTATCTATTTATAGCCTGGAAATCTCAGCTTGAAATTTGGGAATCCCATTCATCAGGCATCATGTCCCATATATAGTCTGCCGTTGCACTGAATCTCTTGCTTGAATAAGCATCCAGCTCAGATGCAGCAGAATTTCTCAGCTGTGGGGTGGAACTCAAGGGTAAGCATAAGAGGTCCCTAAGGTAGGGCTCTAGAAGAAGCCATTCTGCTGGCAACAAGCAAACATGGCCATCTGCAGGGAGGAAACAGGGATGCAAGTTGTGGAGCTTATTTGGAGGGGGGAACTGAAGTATATTATCTAGGAGAGACTGAGGCAAATATTATTCGCATCAGCCTCTACATCTCTGCTTTTGGCGAACTCTCAGCAATAGGACTATTTACTAATTCATCTCTTTCACCACCCTATTTGTCATGCCCATTTTCCTTCTCTACTGACTTGATACAAGCAAACAGCAGCATCTGAAGCGTGTGGGGAGAAATTACAGCAACTGTCTTTAATGTGACCTACTTTTCTTTTTAAGCAACTTCTATGCCCTACCCAGGCTTTGGAGGTTCTCTGCTGGATAATGTAAAATGACACTAGCTGGGCTATTTATATCACTGCAGAGTGACTACATGATGGGATAATTAGCAGTGCTATATCTGCTGGAGTGAGTGATAACACTGTAACACATTTTTGTGTTAAGCAACACAAACAACAATGCCTGGAGGTTAAACAGTACCTGAGTATCTGATAGGCCTCCTGCACTCTTATTTCCAGGAGGCAATATCTACTGGCTTCACTCATGTGTCAGGCACAGTTGTAATGCTGGTTTTATTACCTCTTGCAATACTTGCCCTCTATGCAAGTAAATGAATTTTGCAAGCAAGCTGACTTTGGGCAGGTATGAGTATTCAAGACATTTTGCGAACAAGTAAGGTTGTGTAGATTTGTAGATCTGCTAACTCAAACGTGACCTTTGGATGCAAAAGTCCAAGTGCTTGGCCAGTCGGTCTCACACCGTTACTCCTGGATGGAGTCCAACCGCTTGTGCTGTTTTGGCTTACATATTACTTCTGAAAACACAGCTGGTCTTGACCTGAAGCCATAAAAGTGTGAGTGTGATCCATTTAGCCCACATCTAGGTAGAAAGATTCTAGCTTTGCTGATGAGACTCTTGGCTTCTTTTAAGTATTAGCACAGACACAGCCTCAGAGAACAAGAACCTGTTATGCTCTGATTCAGTGTATTTCAATGGTTAATCACACTCATTAAAAAATGTTTAATATGAATTTGCTCAATTTCAATTTCCATAAATTGTCTGTTATGCCTTTCTCTGCAAGATTAAAGGACCATTTTGTATATATTATTTTCTCCCCAGGAAGGTTACTTATGCACTAATCATGTCTGTCTCAAGTCTTCTTTGAGATAAGACCAAATTTGCTCCCCATAAATATTTTTCTCCACCCCTAGAGCTATGTTTGTGTCTCCTCCCTACACACCCTGTAGTTTTTCAACATCCTCTTTAAAATGTCAACACCAGAACTGGACATGCCACTCCAATGTGCAGGAAACATGCCAGCATCATGTGAGCAGTGCCAGATGGGGAACAAAAATCATCCAGTGCTTGCCTGCCGGTACACCTAAGGAATGAGTTTGTTGGCCTATTATATCACCCTTGCAAAATATTTGAGTTGTTTGTTCATTGAGTTGAGTTGTTTCTTTGTTATGAACTATAAACATGACTCACTGGTTACTAGTGTTCGGTTCCTCACTTCTTATCTTTAGATCAGTGATATTGCATTTCACTTAGCTGAACAGCACTTTGTTTGGATGGTCCAAACTTTCAAATCAAAATCTGTAACTGCCCTTATTGACCTTTATTCACCATGTCACTCTCTCTGATGAGGAGCAATTCTATAATTACATCCAGCTCACCTATGGGATATACCGTAGGAAGGTGGACTAGGAACTCTACAGCTCAGGCTTGTAATTCCATGTTTTTAATGCAGCGCTATTTCATATTTTATGAAAAGACAAGAGAAGTCCTATTTAACCTTGGAAAAGAATAGCATTATGATTGCAAAAAGAAACTGGAGAGTGACATGTAGGTGAAACATTCTGGTAATGTTCCCATGTTGTCAGCTAGTGTGAAATATGCCACCTCCATGACTAGAATTTATCCTGTCTGCAGCCTGCAGCTGCTTTGTGTTAGCAGAGATTCCTGCAACCAATTTATCTGGATTCCATAAGCAAGTTCATCCAAAATAAGAAAAACTTTGTGTTCAAGTCTGTTAGGTATCCATCAGGACTTTGCCTTGCAAATTATCCTAGTTCAGTCCAATGAGTTCTGACACAACAGTTCGTTATCTAGGGAAGAGAACAGCTTTTCACAAAGTGGAAGCCAAATATCCATTCTTTTAATATCAAAGCTACACACTAAGACAGTCCTGAAAACCCTCTAGTGGTCTATAATAACATGAAGATTAAAATGCTGTCTGCTGCCATGGATTGCAGAGTGTTATCTTCTTGAATAAAGCTGCTGCCACAAAGGTAATGTCTTGCTGACTGTATTATGCAGAGAATGGGTGCCAAGCTTTAAAAGAGTCATTTAAGAGAAGTTGAGAACAGTAAGAAAACCATCTAAAGAACGTAACTTTCTAGCTAATTTACTCTCACGTTTTTTGAAACTGCTGCTGTAGTTTCCCTCACACAGGACAGGTCATGTTACTGTAGCTGCCTTAGGTAGTTACTCAGACGGTGGACAGGGCTTCCACGTGACGTAAGGACCACCAAGGAAGTAAATGGAAGTAACTGTTGGTCACCCGTTCTGATGCAAAGGCTATCAGGGCTCTGCTGAGAAATCATCAGGGGCAGGTTTAGAACAAAATAAGGAAGTGCTGCGTTATTAAATGTGATGAGCTGCGTAGCTCCTTGCTTCAGCATGTCTGAGACACAAAAAGAATTATGTGTATTTAAAACATTTTGCTATAAGTTAATGGAAGAAAAAGCCTTACAATCTTTTGAGAACACAACCACCTTCCTCTGATACAGGAAATATCTAAATCATAAACGTTCGGAGTATATTTTAGAGAAATTATACCATAAGCTTCCTCTGTTCTTGTATTCTTCCCTTATGTATCTGCAATTGGTAAAGATTTGGAGATGAGGTACTAGGTTACATGGACCTTCTTTCTGTCTCAGTAAAGCTCTTTTATGTTATGTTTACCTTCTGACGGAGCTACACACATTCCCTACGCTACCAGGAGTCAGCCTCTCACTGCTTCTGCAGCTTACTGGGATTTCAGTACAAGGAAGGTGAGAAAGATTTGTTGACCTGAATCAACCAGAGATGAAATAAGCTGAAAGAATAGCTCACTACACAGGGAGAGAGACTTAGTAGTGGTGGGAAGCAACTGCTCTAGTAGCAAACAAATAAGGGCTGCGGTCAAGACCTCAATAGCAGGGTAACAACAGGAGAACAGGGTAGAGAGGTGCTGCCCAGCACTCTACTTACCTGTCCCCACAACAGACCAGAGCGTGTGAGCCGTGCCGGGTGTAGCGCGTGTCTCTGAGGATGGTGCAATGCTGAGGTCCGAATGCGAAGCCCATACCACACTGGCCGAGGTGTGCAGGGAGAGAGGAGGGTGGAAGCATTCTGCTCTGCCAGAAAATCAGCCTTATGTAGAACAGCCATACAGAATCATACAGAAATATGGACCTGTTCATCTAATTGAGCATCATGTTCTCCAAGAAGACCTATATTTAGGTGCTTCTCACCAAACACCACTGCATTTTCACACTGCATTTTTTCCTTCTTCAAACTTTCCTCCATACTTCATCTTTTAAGTATGTTACAAATGCATTCTGAAACCCAAACAAAAACCACTGTTTTGCACCCCTCTAGCCAAATCAGAGGACTGAGTGAAAAACTTCCTATAAAAGCTTCTCCCCAGCTGCGGCTATTTACTAAATAGGAGAGGATTAGCTTCTTAATGGAAGCCAGCATAGAAAGTTAACTACACCTAGTTGCTGTGTTAGATTGCAAACCCTAGGTGACTGGTAGGATTCATGATTCTTGGATAATAGCAGTATTTTGGGGAATGAAATCCAGGTGTGCAGAGATTGAGTCAGTGGCAAGAAGCAAGGTATGCTGGGAATTCAGAGTCATTGACAAAAAGCTTCTGGTCATTGAAGCCTTAAAATAGCTTTGGTAGAATAGGGGTTTAGGCTGACATGGGTTTGAGGCACTTAATGGTAAAGTGCTATTGTCAGTCTTAGTAGCGATGCATAAATAAAGTCTTTGTTATTGACCTTACTAGGCAGTAAATATAGGTTTTTCTGAGATACCTTAAATGCACAAGTCTACCTCTCGAAGGTATCTCTTCAATTTTCTGTTAGGTATAAAGGATCCAACTGTGTGTCTCTATTTCTTACTACGAAGCAGTTACTGATAGGAAGGCTGCTTCTGAAGATAGGGTTCAACTATGACTTAAAAACTCTAATCAAACCAGGGGTCTTCAGCAGATTCTGTTCTCGGTTATCTCTGTGGAAATTGAGTAGCTTTATCAAAACCAGCTGATAGTATAAGAGCAAAGCGGTGGGCAGCGTGTGCTCTATGTAACTTTGTCTTTTAAATAACCTTCCTTGTACTGCTACTAAATCACAATATTCCTTTTCAAAAGGTATCTGAAATCACTTCCCTGCAAAACCAGATGAGCAGCAATGGTATTCTTCTGTTTTCTGTTTTGTTCAGTCTTGTACTTAATTAAAAAAATGGGAAAAATAACCTAAGTATGAAAAAATAAATTATACTAATTTTGTGAACATTGAACCTTCATTCACAGCTCACAGACTAAAAGGATGGGAAAATAAAGCTGTTCTTCCCCTTGTTTTATGCTTTATATTTAAGGGTGATGTCTTTATTTTGCAAAGTGCTTGGGTTATGGATGATGGTAGAACAAATTCTGTTTTTTTTCCCCCTAATCTTCTTATCTGTGACTAACTCCAAATTTTACCATCCTTACCTGCCTGCGATAATCTCTGGCTGCCATACGAACAGGATTACACATTCTAAGCGTTATAGATCCAGCAGTCAATCTCCAGCTCTCTGGGAATTCTGAGTCAGTGGACTATATTGTATGAGGCCTTTTAATATTAACAGAGACTTTAAATTTTTTTGTGTTTTTAAGATATATTTTTAAAAAATCAATGACTTTCCAGGAATTTTGATCCAAAGTAATTACACTTATCAAATCCATATTTTTTTCTCATCTGTTTCAATTTCTTGCCATTACCTTAAGTTGTTGCTGTCCACAGAAAAAGTGAGCGAAACTCTGTTCTTAAGAGAGAATCTCCAGCTTACACCCAATGCAAGATCCTGTGCAAGAGGTGAAAATCAATTAAAAGTTACTTTTTTAGTTCTCTAAGACATTATATGCTTGCGATGTTGAACTTTCAAACTTCTCCCCTTGATCTGAATATTCCTGTGAGGTAACTAGCTTTGGACAAACCCATAGTCGTAAAACACTGTCAGTAAGTCTTCCTTTTCAAACGAGCAGAAAAACTTGTTTAAAGCACTTTCCACCTTTGAAAGCATTTTCCTCTTCATAAACCTTGAAGTGCTACAGCAAAGCTGGAGCTGTCTGCATACAGAAGCCTGCCTGTCACTTATGGAAAACTCAAATTTCATATATCAAGGGCTTGTGTGAAAATTGCTTTGAGTGTTAATTGCCCAAATGATTCAGCTTTATAAGAGCCTTTCTTATGTACTCAAGTATGTCTCATAGCACGCTGAGTGCCAAGCTCCAATAGAGAGCCAGCTGTGCTCTGCTCCCAGATGTTTGAAGAAGATAATTCTTGCCCATCATTTCAGTCACTCTCTCAAAATCCTGAGAAATTTGTTTAACAAAGTCATTAATGCACAATAGCGTATTTCTTCTTTTTTTTCTGTTAAAAGAATACTCTCCTTAGAATGTATGCAAGTTTGCCTTGACTCATAATTACAGTAGCACATTGTCAGATTAACTGTGCTGAGGAGATAAAACAAAAGCTATCAGTTCTGCGAAATTAAGACTCTGCCAATATAATTTAGAAAGGATCAGATCCCTCTGCTTTCAAAGATGCTGTTCATTTGTCATGTTTGAGGTCATTTTAATTCCCCAATTTACCTATTGCAACATGAATTGCTGTTGGAAACCTAACAAAATATACTCTCGGTCTTAAGTCTTGGATTCAAGCCTTTTCATAACTATTCTTCATCCAGATCTCAATTTTCAACACATTCATGTTTCAGATCCTTGGCCAATTTACATTGCTTAGTTTTTTTTAAGTCAAAGTAGCTACATTGAAGTCAAGGGACCTATGTTAATTTGTACCAGCTGCCCGTGGGCTGAAACCCTGGATCCAAACAACAAGACACCAGGCTTTTACATGGAGATCCTGCCTGGGCTTTGCCTATCAGTGCGCAGGTGCAGAGGATTTCAAGGAGAGGTTTTCTGTGCTATATGGTGATAAAATATTTGTGAGATCCACAGCTTCATCTTCATAGTAAGTGACTACCATCAATTCCTACTCCTGTCTGACTCAGCTGTCAGAAGAGATTTCTTTCAGCCTATGTTGTAACTGAGTTTGAGCAACCATAGATAGGTGCTGGGTTACTTAAGCCCGTCCTTGTGGCCTTTTGGCTCTTGAATCAGAAGTACATAGCTGTATTTACACAGCGCAGCTGCGAGGCGATAGGAGTTCACTTTCCACTGTTCCCAAGGTACCAAGGTAGAGCTCATCTGTCTTCCCAGGTCCATGTGTGTGTCTGTTCACACACCAGTAGAGCTTTTCTAGCCCACAGGTTTCTCTGGTTTTACAGCATCTGATCCAGCTGCTGTTGCAAGTTACGGGCTCTGCCCAGCATCTGTAGCCTCTTTCAGCTGTCGTTGAAGTTATTGCAAAGTTCATTTTTGCTGGTTCAATCAGAGGTGATGAGACCCTCTGGAAAGCATTTTGTCTGTAGCTGATGGCCCTCACAAGCTGGCAGCAGATGTTGATGTGGAGATTATCAAGGTTGCACAGAAATCTGATAGATGTGAGACAACGGAGCTCCTTGTGGTTATGGTGGGATGAAGCAGCTGCTCTGGAACACAACCACAGCCACAAAAAGTTGTGCAAGTCTGGGGTGGCCAGAGTGACTCTAGATGCTTCTACTCTTTATGAAGCTAAATGCTAAATGCGGCATTTACTTCTATCTCTACCAAATGATCCATCCAAAATTAGGACTTTGTTCCCACTCGTGTTAACGGGTACAGTGCTGCAAACCTTAACATTCTCTATGCGGGCTTAGCAAAAGACCTTAAAAAGTATGAACTGTATTGCTGTCTTTTCCTGTTATCTGCAATATGACATTCTGTAGTTTGCACGGCTGGTTGAGCGAGGCGCTGCGCAGCCAGCGTATGTCGTTCGGAGTAAACACGTGAGATGTATTGCCGTTTCACTCACCAACCACAAGAACCTAGAAAACACAGGCAGAAACATACAGGCAGAGACTGGACATCTCCCCAGGTATGGAGATCTTTTTATTTTGACTTTTTTACATTGAGGTGTTGCCTGTAGGTAGGAAGACTATTTGGATTAGACTAGTTTAGCAGCCACAGCAGTCACTGGCATGACAACTGAATGGGCATGTGAATGTTCTGTGTCCTGGCAGTTGTGGAGCAGAAGGCTATGTATCTTTGGAGGAATTATTTTATTTTGTTTCTATCAGGAATTTCACCAGTTAAACCATACTGCTGTTACAAAAAACCAAACCACACACCCACCCCCCTTTATTAAAGTCCCCATGTGAATCTGGGCATGCTCAGAGGCCTTGCTCGTAGAGTTCCTCACTCCTGCTTTTCCGATTCATTGTAGACTCAGTTGCCTTTTTGGCTGGGAATGCCAACTTGGCCAAGTCACCCCGGATATCTCACCTCATAGACTTTTTGGGCTTGCTGATTGCTTTTGTCTTTGATTTCTTTACAGACTTTCCCCATTCCACTGTCCTATGGAAGGACATGGGAAATCACAACAATCTCAATTTGCTTGAAAGACAGTAGATCTTATAGCCCCAAGTGTTTACCAGCTGATACCTTTAAAGTTGTTCACCTTGGCAAAGGGCCTTATCTCCCGAGTTCTGCAGTACTGACAATGCATATCAACTGCTTTTAACTAACAGTGGATTTTTCATATGGGAAATACTTTTAATAGGACCGCTGGCTCCTTGTTTCTCCAGAAACCACTAGAAAAATAAGACAACATTTAACTATTTCAGCGTTAATTTGTGCAAATGGATATTTCAAATACTCGTTCTTTTCTTTATAATTCTCAGGAGATGCATAATTTTTGTTCCAATGGTCTTTGCTAAGCAAATAAACTGTAATGGGCAAATATAACTGCTCTTTTGGGGAAGTCACTTTTCTGTTCTTTAACTCACAGGCTTGTGGTGCCCCTATATTGCCTATAAGATATTGCACAGCTGAAGTGAATCTCCTAAAAATTTATGTTCTAGCTGCAATGAGACAAAATATTCATGCCATTTGGTTGTTGGGGCAGAGAGAACTAAAATTTGTGTTTTATTGAAAAGGGATACTTGCTGAGTATATCATGATCTAGTAGACCAAGATATGCAGGAAGTCACTTGTATTTTTTTATAAGCTATCCCACTGCCTGGGATATACCAATATACCTCTTGTGTATTAAGTGTTCCTGACAGAATGTGAGAGAGGCACTCATCTCATCTGGAAGCTTTTAGTTGCTTAGCTATATCTGGAGAAGCTTCTGCTTTTAGCTGTAACAGTCACAGTTTCAGTTCTTTTATGACCAATGGCTTTTAAGGTACCAGCATGTGTAACTGCAGAAGAAGTCTTCACCTTTGTGGAAGACAATAGAGCTCCAAACTTGTTATTGTTAAGAATCATTGAGCTTTACCTGAGATACGGGAGATTTTTGCTTTACTTGCAGAATCCAAAGGGTTTTCTGGTTTTCTTCAGAACCAACTTTAGTTAGGAAATGAAAGTAATCTTTGACAACGCCAACTAAAATGAAATGAACATCCCACAAATCTACTACTAGCAACAGAATGCACTGTGACCCAGCTGCATCCTTTTGCAGCCTTGCACTGGTAAACAATGCTGTAATTTTCTCAGGCTTTCTGGAAAAGCATTGGCTGAGAGTTAAAACTGAAGAAATACAGTCTTAAACTTGCACTCACAGCAACAAGGTGGAGAAGACAATGTTGGAAAATGTTGGAAGATTGTTACCAAATAAAAAACAAGGATATGTTCTTGCAGATACTCTGGACAGTGACTACAGAGATACATATGTTAAATATACAATTTTAAGAAACTACATAGCATTTTCTCAGTGGTTTAACTTTCCATAATAATAACAATAAAACACAACAGAGACCTTGAAAGGTGCAAACTCCTGCCTGGACTCAGAGCTAGGCAATGAATGATTATATGTATTTTCCCAGATCAGCCTTAACCCAATGCATGTAGAGAGAGAGGGCAAGACCTGGGAAGACACTGCACAAGAAAAATGATTATTAGATAAAATGACAAAAACACATTCCACAAATGTTACTCCAGAGGGAAAATTAAACAAAAATATTACTTCACCTTTGAGCAATGTTAACAAAATTTATTATACAGCACAGAACTGTTGGTAAATAAATAATTTTAGTGAATAATGACTACTTACACATCTGTGTGATTAAAAATGTTTTTTCATCATGCTGATTATTTATTTACTCTTTATTGCAGAAAAGAGACAACTATGAGGAGTTAAGAGGTGACTTTTTTTCAAAAACAATTCAACTTTGGCCAAGAAGTTGGTTTATAGAAAAGTTATTGTTTATTCCATGTCAGAACAATATTCTGGTATAGCTTTCTTTCAAATCTTCAGTGTTGCCTTGCTTTGTAGGGGGTGGAGAGGCTGACTTTCTTTGGGAATGTGACCTTTATTCATGACTATGCCATTAGCTTACTTACCAAAAAGCCACTGTTTTTTTGGGTTTGACAAAACTGTTTTGTCAAGTTACAAGTTTTTTTTGTACGGAAATCCCCACCTACAACCACACCAACAACAATCCCCTCCCTACCCTGAAGACTGGATCTATGAAAAGGTCAGCCAGAACCTAATAAGAAACTTCCTGATCCTGCAGCAGGAGAGGACAAAGATTGGACTGAAGGGATTGGGCAAATGAAAAAATTGGGACAGGTTTTCAAAATCCATGGAACTGATACCTCCAAGCGGGATAGTGAGTTAGCTGACCTGGTACCTCAGATAAGGTTTAAAGTAATCTGATCCTGAACTATTTGTTCTTCTTCAGCCTGTAATTAATTTTTCATTGCAGTCAGTGAAGCTGCAGAGATGAGGGATCTGGTTAAACTTAAACACAGCTGCCAGATGGTTTTTGGGGGAAGAAGGGGAGAGAGGTATTGAATGCGGAGGCTAGGGAAAATAATTCTTTAGGGGCTAGGCAGAAGTTTCTATGACTAATTCTTGTGGTTTAACTTTTGCTGAGTGTTCAGCATCTTGCTGTTCAGGGGAATCAGCTTCCTGATTCTGCGCCATGCTTTTCATTTTTCATTCTGCTTTCTTACATCCTGATGTCAGAAGCATCACTCATGTCATGCAAGAAGAAAGACTGAGAGAGTCCTGAGCTCCCTTCATGGAACAATGGTCTTTATCCCTTTACCAGAAAACTGAGAGATGTAATGGTCTCTCTGATTCTTCCACTGCTGTTCTGGTAGGTAAGTTGTGCTGTGGCTGAACAGAAGGGAAGGGAGATATTTTAGGTCTATAGAAGAATTTCTGAGCACAAGGCTGTATATATGCATAACATTACAGGATTAGAAAAGGTATGGAGAGCCCTGAGGGTCACACATGCATACATGAAACAAAAATTTATGAATGGAGAGGAAAGCAGAAATTGACAGTAAAGAATGTCAGAAAGTGTAATTTAATCGAAATACAATATAAAATCTTATTGCAGTTAAATATGACTTACAGTGGTCTTTATTAAAATGCTATTGATCACTCCATTAGGTGGTTGAATGAATAAAGATGATGGTTCCCAGTAACCAAGAATGTGGTGTTGAGTTGCATTTTATCAGCATATCCATATGTCACATTGAGAAGGGCTTTAAAGTGAATCAAGCAGCTAGCCATCCCTC
Source organism: Phaethon lepturus (assembly GCF_000687285.1). Taxonomy (NCBI): domain Eukaryota; kingdom Metazoa; phylum Chordata; class Aves; order Phaethontiformes; family Phaethontidae; genus Phaethon; species Phaethon lepturus. Next base: position 47,575 of record NW_010530036.1, on the reverse strand, counting down.
TGGGAGGTTAAATACTTTCCTTCCAAGATACTGGAAACTGAGTGGCCGCTCAGGTCTTCCTGGTCATTAGCCAAACATCAGAAATTAGAAAACCTCTCTATGTGTAGCCCTAGCAAGCCTGGCTGCAAAAGTTTTAGGTGTTAGACCTTTTTTTTTTAAGCTGAAATAGAAACATTAATCAAAAACTTTGCTGGGAAGCAGGTTCATTACTGCAAGGTCTGGACCACTTTCTTTCTCTGTGTTGTCAAAATATCCTGTACTGAGGCTTTAGGTCCAGTACCAATAATACAAGAGGTGTGAAGAAAACCATAGTATGTGTAAGATGTTGCTATGTGATGACACATGTTGTTGAAAACTCTTATTTTCATCTACTTCCCTTTTTTTGGTATTTTTTTCCTTTTTTCCTGTTGTATGTTTGTCAACTACTGGTCATCGATAAAGGATGAATTTGGTCCCAACAAACTTTCATTATTTCTTGGCAAACAGCCTATGACTAATCTCCATGGAATTACATGCCATGCAGTGCCACTGGTAACAGTACAAGCCACCACAGATTTGGGCTGCTGAATCACCTCCGATAACACTGAATCCCATTGTCAGACGTGGTGTGAAGTCAAGGTCAAATTCCCATAATGTGCTGGCTAATAATGGAGGATCCTGTGCCTAGTCTTCAGTATTCTTACCTCTCTGCCTGTCATCCCAGCAAGAACATTGTTAATGAACCATTTGGCTACTGCTGGCTACTTGATTCTATGCATCAAAGTCCTATGGCACGTGAAAGGCCCACAGGAAGAGCTGTTCTTACTGCAACTTCTCCACTTATGGATATTAAAACTTAGACAATCCACTGTCCTTCTGTTACCCTCCAGGTTTTCACCAGTTTGAGGCACCATTTTGACCCAAAATCATATCACTTAAGGACCTATGGTTTGTTTTCTTTTTTTTCCACTGGCAGCAATGATCTTTGAAAAAAGAGGTGAGAGAGGCAAGATTACAATACACATTATACAAGGCATAGCCTCTGATTATTCTTTAACTAGGGATATATTAAGATAAAAGAGAAATTGTATGAAAGCATGAAGAACAAAGCCGAAGTATTCACATTTGGTAGGAGTTGGGTGGAAGGCAGGCCATCCATCAGTAAAGCCCATTAGATGTTTATAAGCCTGCCTAGAATTTTGAAGAACACAGTGTGTTAGATAATAGACCAGCGTACAGGTCCACACTGGCATCCACAGTGTAACGTTCCTTCAGAGAGAATTACTGTTTGATTTCTAATTTGAAGTTTGACTCCTCCTTAGATCTATCAAAAGCTTCTGACTTGCTTTTTTAAATGCAAACAACCAGCAGTACATCTTTTAGGATTTGCATGCTCTATTAACAAAAAGTCTACCCTACTATTCCTTTTTGATCTATGTTCTTACGAAAACGACATAATTGGCAATTCTCAAAGTTCATGGTATTTTAAAAGAGAATAAAAATATGAGAACAGTCTTTTAAATGCTGAAAATTACAATTTTAATGATAAAGTTATTTGTTTCTTCATATTTTAGCTTTTTTTTTTCCAATTCAAAATATAGTAGATTTACACCAGCAGTGTATTAACAGCTTTGGTAAATACAAACATTATAGTCGGCTTTAACATACAATCAGCAGTAAGCTTTGAATGCTCCGTATTCTCTGTTCTTATCATAGCAATGCTGCAATTCAAATAGACTTTAATACAGCATCTCAGATACTTTCCATCATACATACAGTTTGAAACAACAGAAAAATGGTGTGAAGACATGAGGTTATGCTGAAAGATCAGTGCTTATAAAGATTTCTACTTTAATTTAGTGTGTTTCTTTCCGACATGGGTGGGAATGAAATTTTTTTGCAGAAGGGATAAATACAATCAGTGAAATTCTTGTCCCGCTGAATTCAGTGGGATCTTATCACACCACTCAGGGAACAGACGTGTGGAATAAAGATTCCTTATTTCCAGTCACCGACAATATTACCTTGAATCAGAGAAGGACCTCTACTACTACAAATGTTTCATTTCTTTGTAATATGGTTGGAATTTTTACTCACCATATATGTTTTTCTTTGATATTGTTAGCTTCTTCTATTAACTACCTGAATTTCCAGACATCAGATGTGTATTCATTGCTTGTTCAAGGCTGCTTTAGTTTTCTGTCTTATATTAACTGCTGCTATGAAGCTTCTGCATTTTCTAAATACACAAAGTTTTCTTATGTGAAAAACTGAAAGATTTTAGAAAATGCAGTAAACAGCTCAATACATTTAACGTGAGTACTCTTTTGGTGTGTATTTACCCACATTTTTTGATTACTGGCACATGCAAGGAATTCAAACACCTCATACAATTCAAAGAGATCTGTTGTCAAGCAGTTACCTTCAGCAAATACACTTTGATTTCTCCAAATGGCAGTATCTACTTTGTTTGCTGAAAAACTGCTCCCCATTTCTATTGTCATCTAGTTACGCTTCTCCCCCTCTGTAACTTTTTACTGCTTTACATTTTATCTCAGAGTTTCCTGTATTCTGTGAGGAATCCTCGCAGGCTGCAGCTACTGGAGCCGTTCTACTTATCCTGCAGCTACAAGTGTTTCAGCACCTTGTCTGGATTCCTTCTGAAAAGGGAACAATCTTTTTTATTTTCCTGTCTCGGTGTTCCCTTGTGGGAACTGGATCCCTAGATTTGATTTAAGAGACAAATCAATGTTGGTGTTCTGAAGAATCCTATGGTACTATTTTTAATAGCCCCCTAAAGAGATTTGGTCCTGTTGTTCTAAAAAGAAAAAAAAAAATATATAATTATCTTGGTTAGTGGCTGATTAAATACTCCTTGGACTGCATTAATGTGCAGTGGCACACTGGAGCTCAGGAAAACCTGGGATGATAGAGGCCAAGCCTCAGAAAAAATGCTTACTAGGTCCAGTAATGGGTGGCCAGATACACATTTGGGACTGACAGCTTTTGGACAGAATTAACTCTGCTGATCTCTAATGCTGCTACAGGGGCTGAAACTGGCAAGTAGTCATTTTTGTGCAGGGGAGGACTGCACAGGTATCCTCCAAAAATTAGAAGAAATTGAGTTCCAGGTGTTAAGGCAGAATGGTAGAATGTTGAATACATGATGCCTGTTTTCAAAGCTTGACAAGAAGAGATGGTTTAAAATGCAATTAGTTTCTTTTTGCAAACAGTGATTTTTTTCTTCAGGGGAAAATTTGAAAGCTCCATGGGCCACTCTGAAAGCTCACCAATGTAATCAGATATATTATGTTTAACTTTTGTCATTTCCACATAGCTTTAAAAAATGTCTTGTGTTCCTACAAGCTCATATTTATCCTCTCTCTTCCAACTCCAGCAAATATTGGTCATTTTGATGCACAGCTTTCTTGTACATCATTGAAAATGAATTATGCTTCTACACATGGGCCTGTGGCTTTCTGTACAAAGTGGGATTCAACAAGTTTTCACAGGGCATTAAGTCATCAGGACAAAACTGAATTGCTTGAGGGATTGTCATTCTGCTCCCTTGTTCAGTGAACACTAGAGATTTAGCACTAAATTTGACTAATTAGAGAGTTTTCAGTACTATTTTTAGACTTGTCTTCTGTGGAAACATGATCTTTGTTGGCATATGTGATCTCTCTGTAAATCAGTCTTAGGTCAGGTTGGTCAGGTTTGATCAAGTTTGACACAGGATTGGAAGTCCAAAGCTAAAACCTTTGTGAAAATTGGTTCTTGGCTAGCAGAGAGGGACAGAGTATTTCCACTGATAAGAATAAAAAAGCACATAAGTAAATGGATGATCCTTTGCCATAGAGAAGGAAGTGGGGATCCAGATGGGACCCTGGGGGAATACAAGCGAGAATGGCAGTCACAGCTGGCGAGACGGCGCACCAGAGAGCTGCAGGACAACAGGCCACGGCAGTGGAGGGACCTGGGATAAAAGTATGTGAGGAAAAAAGAAACCGTTTCCTTAATTTTCCTATTCAGGAAGCAAATTGTAAAAATAATTTAATCATCAATGATGAAAAGCTATGGCTGCCAACCGAGACATCTCAGCACTGTACATAATGTTTGGTTTAGCACAGCATGTTGCTTGCAGAAGGATGTTTTGCTAATTAGTCCTAAAAGTTATAGGAAGTTTGTAATGCACTATTTTTACAATTAAATTGAATGACTCAAGATAGTAGGGTTATTGTATGAGTAAAAAATAACAGGCTCAGGCTGTTCGAGTCTGCCAGTCATCAGATGTCATGAGCTTTCTTCATTACAAAGCAAAATTTGTCCTGGAAGAAAACAAACAAACAAACAGAAAATCTGCACAAACCATCTCTTCTCTCTGTTCAGCATGCTTGAGTCATTTCTAAATACACAAAGCCCTGGAACCCAAAAGGACACTGTAAAAAAAAATAAACTAAGAGAAACCATAGCTTTTGCCAGAGTCACTGCTCTGCAAATATTCAAAGTGGCTCATTACTAATAGGGAAGCTGTTGCTGTACGCCTGGACTGTCAGCCTAGATGAATAGGGAAAATGGAATAAAGAGATTTAATTAAGCTATTAAGAAAGGATATAGTCAAAGACCAGTAGTTTCATTCAGTTCAGATTTAGGGGAACCAATGACACAAAGTCTGGTGCTGACTGAGCTGGTAAGAATTGGCTGACCTCCAGTGAACTCATGTACCAACACAAAACCTGGCCTCTGTAGTTCTAATGTGGATAGTTAGTCTGTCTCAGTCCATCTCATAATTAAAAAAACTCACACACACCCCAAAAGAAACACTAATTCAGGTTCTCCTGTGTATCAGGTATGACACAGTTGTCTAATTATAATCAGCAGGCACAAGTTGCAAAACACAAAATTTCATGACTGGGGAAGGGAAGCAGGAATTTATTCCCCATGTCCCTCACACACTCCTCTAAAGTAAATTTTCTTTATCAGCCAAACTTGTATTACATGGTTCTGAGTATATGAAAGGGAACAAAAGGCTGATAGTCCTCTGCTTGCACTGGAGGAAAGTTTTTTGGTGTTCCCATGCCTTGTGTGGGAGATGCAGCAGTGCTCAAGTCACTCCATTTACCCTCTGCCCAGAGGAGATATTTACATTTTTACTGAACTGGAGGGTTAGGGTTTTTCAGTTTTATAAGCTCAGTCTTATAGCTAAGATTAGTGAATATCTCTAACACTTGTCCTAGAAAAATAAAACCAGATTCCTTTTTCAAAACTAGTAAAAAGATTAAATTTGTAATGTATCTTAGAAGGAAACAGCCAGGTGCATAATATCAAAATATTTGAGCTCTGCTAGTGCTGGGTTTTGTGCATTTTATGCAGCATGAGCCACAGAATACAATGTGGTTGTGCACTGGTATGTTACAAAATGTATCTTAAGCGTTTCATAAATTTGGCACAATTTTGATATTCTTTGGTTAGAATGCCAACACACGAGTATTTAAGATTCAAAATCAATGCTCTCAGGATTCTAAGAATAATTCAGAGTCCATCTTCTTCAGGTACTGGGAAAAGACTGAGAATGTGATTGAAAAGACAAAAATGTCCCATTTCTCCACTTGTGTCCTCAGAGTCTTTTCTTGTTCAGATCTGTCTTCTCTTACAGCATTTTTGTGGCCAATGTTGATAATGAATAGTGGAGTCCAGGAGTTTTCCAAGCTTTGGTGCTAAGAAGTGAGCACAAGTGATTGGCAACAATGTCTTGAAAGCATAGTTGTAGATGACTTTATATATATGTACACACATATATAGATCAAAACCAGGAAAAAACATGTTGAGTTGAGCAGAGCTCATCAGTGTCTTATTTGTTATTGAGTATTTCTCCCCTTTTATTTTTAGTAGTTACAGGGCACCATCGCAGCTGGGGATGAGCAGGTGCAGAGAACAATTATCCTATTTCCGCTGCTAATTGTGGGCTTCAATTAGAAAGTCAACTTACTGGGGTAAAAAAACCTCATCACCATCGATTCCTAGGCAAAAAATAAGATCTTTTCATGTGACCCACCGTGACTAATCTATTTATTTATTTATAATAGAGCATCAATGGTCAGTGTAATTCTCTTATCTAGCACAATGCAAAGGATATACAGAGGCCATACAGAGGGAGACATCAATACAAGCCAGTGGGATGCAGATGAACAAGCTTCTTTATAGTGGCGGTCTTATGGTTGCATTTGTAAAAGATTTATCAGCATCTGCACCAGAACTGATTTCTACTCCCTGCAAAAATCCAAAAACCTGCTGGCGGGTGTTCAAGAGAATTTTCCAAAGCAAAATAAATAAATAAATACTCAGGCAAAAATATCTTACATGAAAAAATCTAGCTGAGCTCCATTATTTCAAAAGGCCTGCTCAAACCAAGATGTTTTACCTTTTAATATCTTATCTATTTATGCATGCATGCAGGGAACCTACCAACTAATTGGAATCATATTTGTAAGTCTACTGACTATTATATACTACATTGTAACATCCAACATTTTAGAGTACTCAAGCTGCCATGGAGAGCAAGTTAGAAATAAATCCTTCATTCTTACATTTTCCATGTTTTTCAACAGTTTTATTTCTTTCAAGTGTCTTTGACTTTTATATATACGTAAAATAAAAAAAAAAAAATCCCAATCTAAATCCCCAAACAAACAAAACAAACTCCCCTGTGCCAGCAAAATTGCACATTTAAGGGGAGTGGGGAGGTATTTGGGCTACAAAGCTATTTTTGTTCCAGCTACATCAGCTTTATCTAGTTTAATATTTGTTCTGTGACCACTTGAAATTCAATTTCAGGTAGTTCTGTATCATATCAGCATAGGATGTATCATTAACTCTAAGAGGATGTTTTCCATTGGCATCTGCTATTTTCACCAAATGTCAAGGCTTGACATTTGCTGTCTTTATCTGGTTTTGGTGTATCACATACTGAGATTTTGTTTCTTCTTATCTGATATTGATTAAACTGTGACCAGCTGTGTTGCTAATAAAATCAACAGGCAAGTATCTGGCATTTAATCCTCCACCAGTAGAGGAAAAGAAACAACCCAGTGACAAAAACAGTAAAGAGATACTTTTGAATTAGGATGCTTGCTGTATCCTCATATTATGCATCTCTTAGCACTTCTGTTGATGTAGCATTTCTGATTGATTCCCTTGGGGAAGTCTCCATGGAAATCCTTGCCTCTCAGATGAAATATTCCTTTTTGCTCTCATCCACTGCTTCCTGGAGAGCGGGGTCGTTTTTCAAAGCGGCATCTGCGCTTTCGGCAAACTCAGTTCCTTTTGCCTCGTTGGTGTGGTAAGTGCCCTTATGCCTGTACATGTACCGGACCATCACCACCAGCAGGCAAATGAGGACAAATACCACTGCAGCAATCACACCTAGAGGGAATAGACCAGTTAAATGTATTGTCAGTAATAAAATACAGCAGTATCTCACAGTCAGGCATCACAACTTGAATTACTTGATAGGGAAAAGTCCATGTATCATAAGATGTTTGTAATTTGCAGCAGCCGGGGTCAGAAGAGAGTCTGACACTGCAAAACATAAGATGGGATATAGATACTGCAGGAACGCAGGTCAAAGTCTCACTAGCGTTCTTTCAAATCAATGGCTTGATTTGGTTGAATTCATTGGAGCTAAAAGTTCATTACAAAATGAGGAGAAATAAGAGAACATAAAGGAAAACCAATAGGTTTCTTTCAACCTTCTGGTAACATGTACCCAGGGGAGTTTGCAGGCAACCCGACCCTGCCTCCGTAAGTGGACTTTCATACCCAGTTTCAGGAGTGTGGGGTACTGAGTATTAGGAGACGTTCAACAACTAGCAGGAGCCATGCAGCTGCAGTACTGCTCCGTATCTGCAAGCTGCCGTTTCATGCTGTGCTCTGATTAAGAAAGTCTGATTGTAATGAATGTGGAAATGACACCTGCGAGGAGGGAGGGATTCTGGGGAGATCTTTCCTGTCTCTCATACTAAGGCTAATTTACCAGCAAGGTGTTGACTGGGCAAAAATTTCCACAGGTAACCCAAAGGTGCATAGGACTAAACGGTGAATGGAAGCACTCCTAGTGAAGGAAAGTAAATTCAAATTCCAGGGGTGGCTGTGTAGAGAACAGTGTGTCCTTGCTTCACAGAGCCCTTTCTTTTTTTTTCTTTTCTGACATGAAAGGTAGAAGTCCATAAAAGAAAGGGACCCCTGACAAGTCCATCATTAAAAAATTACAGGCTGTATCCCCCTCCCTCCAGATGAAATTATTCACGTAAGAATCCTGAAAATAAACGAAGTATTTTGAAGTTTATTCACATTGTGTGGTTTTTATTTTTTTTACTACTTTCTAGATATAACTAATATGTACTTATAAAATATATCTTTAGCTGTGATTCTGTACAAGCACATGATACTGAGCTGATTCTATATTCACATGACTCCAGGAGTAAACCAAACACACAATAAAAAGCACCAGAACAGGACATTCCTAGGAAAATTCATATGGGAAGTATGAAGCCACTATGAAGATGCAATAGGTAGGAATTCATCTGACTCACTGTAGGCATCTACAGTTGAGGAGGCTCCATCTGAGTTACTCCCCTTGGACTTCCTCTACCTTCAATGGACGGTGTGTGTGGTGATTCCTCTTCTAGAACTTAATTCCTAGGTTTGGTCAGATGAATCACTCCCTGGAAATGCCTACTATTCTGCAGAGACAATGAGGGGGATGTAGACAGTGTCTCTTTTCTGTCCCCTCTGTTCAAGATATGTGGAAGGAGTGGGTATCTCCAAAGCTTTAGATTTATTAGCATGAGTAAACTGTCTGGGGATACCCTGCTGGCATAAAAACAGGGGGATGGACAGAATATTAGCCGGGTAAATAAAAGTGATAATTCCATCTCAAAAAATATGCCTGCAATTTTATCCCATAGATTTTATGGTGCCTGGTTCTGAAAAGTGAAGTTATTGCTAGCAGAAATGAAATTGCTTATACAAAGAACTTTAGGTTTACAATAATACAGTTGCAGTGGGGGCTTCATAAAGTTTTAGGACCTCACTGGTATCCCTTGACAAAAGAGGCTTTAATAGGCTTTGGACATAGCATAGTATTAATAAGCCTAAGGGACCAAGTACAAATCAATTTACCTGCTACTTGTTCATAGAAAGCTGAAATTAAAGTTACAGGAGATGGGACCCAAGGGAAATATAGCAGAACCTCACCAATTTGCACTAATGATTGGTATACCCCCCTTGTGAATGACTGAAATTAGTGCGTTAGCATGGAAATGAACAAACACAATAAAAATAAAAAGAAAGGTTCTCTGCATGTACATAGCTTTGTTCATTTATTCTGACAACTGTATTTACTTTAAATGCATGTGAGGGCTTTAACAGAACACCAGGAAATGCACTGGGGTATATTCTGTAAAAATAAAGGATCATCTGGTACGAGCTAGCATGTCTCATATCAAAGATGCTCCACCAGTCCTCTATTAAATGATGATGTTGGCCCAGTGAATAATGAAGAATATCAGAGGTTGACTTTGCCGCTGGACTGTTAGGTATTTTGTCCTAAAATGAAGAATGGATGGGGATGGTACTGCTCTCTACATGGTTTATGCTCATGATCTCACCTCGTTATCTTGCCAACAGCTCCTCTGGGAGCAGGCTTCCCGCCGGCCTAATTAACTCTAATCGTGCCACACCCGTTGTCTTGTGAGCAAAGTCGGGGTTTTGCAAAATGCAAGAAATCAACCAACCTGCTGTTTTAATTCTAATGGTGCTGCTTAGTACGGTCTGCTACTTACCTCCAATAACAGCCACATCTGCTCCAGCTGTGGGGCCCTCGATGTCTCCGTCTATAAATAGATTAGAACATAGAAAAGTTAATTAAAGAAATTGGATAATATGTAGCAGCAGTGACTGTACTGGGGGTACTGTATTCTTTCAACCTATGAAACTCAGAACTTAAACAAGATCTCTTGTTAGCAAAAGACATTTATGAAACTTCTCATTAGAGTTAGCTGTACTGTAACAGTTTTCTGTCACCATAACACCGGAAAATAAATAGCTAGCACATTATGCAAACTATCATGGCCCTCAGGGAAACACCTACTGTTTATTATGAGCACTTACCTGTAACATCCTCCAGTGAATGATTAAATTAAGAGCGTTTAGGTACTGTGATTACTCTCAGAAAGGTAGTTTTGGGGAAAAAATGTTGGTGCCTATTTATTTTCCCATTTATGGCTCTTCAGAGTATGGTCTGGATCTTGAATTGATGGAAATTAATCTGGCTCTATTAATTTCAATTAGTATTTATTTATCTGCAATATCCTGTTTTTAATCTTAGCATTTGGGTTTTTTTAAACCTACATTTGGAAACAAGGCAAACTTGTTATGTGTGTGTGGGATATAAAACACAGTCCCCACTTAGAGTAAGTCTGAATTCGGCGCTGATAAATCAAATTACATTCTTTAGTGGATTATAATTTATAAAAAAAGATAACTTTGCAATTTAAATGCAAAAGAGAAATAACTGACCATGTCTTTTTAAGAAGTAAGAAATTGGTCTGAAAAGTTGTAAGTTGCTGAAAGAGCAGTTAGAATTTGAATTACATTTTGATCTTAATTATAGCACTTACTAAGAATATCCCAAACAACTAATGAATAGCCAAAATGTTTTAAAGGGGAGAGGAAAAAAAGTCCTAAGAAATGGTGAGGATTTTTCTGTCCTTATTATTTGATATAAGCCTTAAGTGAAAGTAAAGTCATACAGACAAGCATTTCTTCACTAGCTTCCCCTTAGTTGATCAGGGTACAATTCTGATCTTGTTTTCTGCTCCTTATTTCATGCCATTAGTACCAGCCCACTTAGTCCTGAATTGTGTGGGTGTCTGAAAAGGTGATGAACTTCTGGAGTTTTTCCGTGACAGGCTTATGACAGGACACTCCTTTCTTTGTTTATTATTGTAATACTTATACAATTCTAAATGATACTAGTTTCCCAACAAGGCAAAAAACTTTACGTGAGGTCTTTTTTTATTTCCCTTTGGTAAATACAGTGGATAGAAAAGTTCTCTGGAAAAGGTAAAAACGCTAATTCCAAATCCTTCTATAAATTCAACAATGGCACAATGGCTGATATCTGGCTCTCCTTTTGCTAAATCTGTGATAGACGATGCAAGGATAAAACACTGTCAGCAGCTTTCTCATGTCTGGTCTCTTATATCAAATTCCAATAAACTGAGGAGAGCTGAGATTCACAGGATCCCCCTCTTCCCAATCATGGTAGATGTTTTTTCTAGAAAGTAGGAATACTTTCCTCTCCCCCGGAGATCCTTCCCACATTTTCTTCCAGCTATACACTGATGGAAAGATTGAGTAAGCCTTCTGTAATTTTAAAACTCTAATTATGTCTACGTCCATTCAAAACCCATGTGCCTCAGAAGAGATTAATTGCTTCAAGGTCAAACTGTTCCGTATTTCTTTATACACCAAATATAAGCTGCATGCCAAAAAAGCAGGCTCCTCTACAGCAATCAATTACTTGAAGGTGTGAATTCTAAAGTGCTTCCCTAGCCACACAGCTTCCTTCCAAACATTAGTTCCAGATCAAATCATTATCCCTTTAATTATAAAAAGGTATGTGAGTAACTCTCTGTTCTTTCCTGTCATTCCCAGGTGCCTCTCAGATTCAGATAACAAGCAGGTGCCTTATCTCTAGCACTTGCCACCACAGTGTTTTTTGATAATGGATTACAGTATCATCACTTTGCAGAAAAGTTTTCCTTTCCATACTGTACTTTCTAAGATTTCGGAATAATGCTGGACCCATCTTGAGCTACCATGTAGTTGGCACTGATGTGTTAAGCTGACCATACTGTGCTGTTCAGCAACCAGCTGACACCATGACCTGGCTTCACTCACCATAGTTCCCATTTTACTGCAAGCACGCGAGTCTGACTTCCTTGTGTGTCAACTTCTGACCACAGAAGGTGCTTGTTGTCCTCCCAGATGGCCTTTTGCTGCATCATCTGGAGTGCCAGGACACTGCAGCTACCACCAATGTCCAGAAGTTTCCAGGCTCTGCTCCCCAGACCAGTTTTGGAGCAAGGATGATGAAGGGGAGAGAGGAACCCTCAGTGTCTGTCTCACAGTCCCTGAAATTTCACTTTGCCCAAAAATAGCTATATGTGATTCATGCCAATATCATAATATTGCTAGGCAGGGAGGAAGGTATCAGCATCATTCAAGATTCAAGCAGTATCTCCCTTCATGAAACGTGACTGAGGAAAACGCAAGATATGTGCTTACAAAATGAGGCCATCTTCCCAGAGCAGCGGTGAGACAACAGCCACTGTCCAGATGGGAACCCATGTTTGGCCAGGAACCTCAGCATGTTCTCTTTCACTTCAGCTCAGTCTATGTGAGAAATACACTGCAGTACTGTAGGACTGAATCTTCACTTTCTGAGGCAGAAGAGATATCTGACGTACTAGAGGAATTTTTAGCTGAGCTAAAAACTTTGGCTTTGGCCTTCTTGTACCTTCTTTATTCTGCTTTTCTTCATGTGCAGAGCACTCAGAGGTCTGTGTTTCAGCAACTGCTGTTGCACCTGTTTTGGTTCTTTTCCTTTGTTTCAAGGACAACTTTTGTGTTACGTACTGCTAAATTTGCGTTGCAAAACTTCCTCTCACTGTTACACTGGCCCTTGTCCATAGCCACAATCTGGTCCCGAAAGCGTTTAGACAGTGTTGTTATTTAGTGCCATTGGTTACCATGACACACAGAAATAAAAAGATTGTGGGAAAACTTGTTTTTCATAAAATCTCTGGCCATCAGAATAAGTTGGCTAAATCAAGAATAGAACACAGAAATCAAATTGCCTGTTGTTGGAAAGTATGTTTCTAAAAGCTAGAATGAAGGGAAAGAAATGCTTTTATGCCATAACCTAAAATTGATAAAATTCCAGTTCTGCTCATAAATTTACAGATAAGGAAATTTGCAACAGAACAACAATTGCTACCTGTCTCATTCTTTTCAGTCAAATCATGCTGAGAAAGCAGCAACCTCTGAAAACCCCAGAAATAATCCAGGATTTAAGTCAAATCCTGCAAGCAGATCGCTGGCTTTGTGCTTCAAAGGTGAAAAGACAGTACAACTAGCTTTTATGTAGATGTAGCCAGTGGTGAGTTTTTCCTACTAAATTTGTTGGTAAATTTTTTAAACCATTTCCTTCAAATGTGATTTTCCAATAAAACTCAACTTTTATTCATTTTGATAGTTTTTTTCTAGCTTAAACTGATCCCATTCCATTTTGGCTGAGGAGCAGCCAAACTGGAGCTGCTTCCTCGTTTGAAGGAGGCAGGTCCAGCAGCAAAAATGTTTGTTTGAGGTTCAGCACTCCTTGTTTTGCTATGTACTTCTCCTGGCGGTTGTAACGGTTTCTTTTGTTCTTTAAATTACAAATCTGAACCACTAAAAGCCAGAAGTCACTTCCTGCTCAAAAATTATGACACTGGCTTTAAAATAATTTTAAATATTTTTTTTTATAATTTGCCCTTTCTTTCATACCTGAGCTTCATTCAAGTGTTACTCTCCAGCCCTTCTCTAAAATACCAAAGACAAAATGTGCCTTGTAGATGAAAAGTGAGGTTTTGGCATGATTTTGTGACACCAGGAAACAGGTCTTTAAGGAAAACAAAAAGTATTTTAAGAATCCTGATAAAGATACAACACTTACCAGTGAGCTACTTTAGAAGTGTAACCACGTTAAGACATCCAAACTGACAAGCCATTCAATTTACATGGTGATGGAAAGAGGCATATTTGTTCCCAAAATACTTTCTCCCATCCAGCATAGAAAGTACAGATTTTAGATCCTGCTACTTGCAGAAAACAATACCTTAATGGATTCTGTGGCTACTGTCACAGAATCACAGAATCACAGAATCATTAAGGTTGGAAAGGACCTTCAAGATCATCAAGTCCAACCATTAACCCATGTCCACTAAACCATATCCTGAAGTGCCACATCCATACGTTTTTTGAATACTTCCAGTGATGGTGACTCCACCACTGCCCTCTCTGGGCACCCTGTTCCAATGCTTGACCACCCTCTCAGTGAAGAAATTTTTCCTAATATCCAATCTAAACCTCCCCTGGCGCAACTTGAGGCCATTTCCTCTTGTCCTATCACTAGTTACTTGGGAGAAGAGACCAACACCCACCTCACCACAACCCCCTTTCAGGTAGTTGTAGAGAGCGATAAGGTCTCCCCTCAGCCTCCTCTTCTCTAGACTGAACCACCTCAGTTCCCTCAGCTGCTCCTCGTAAGACTTGTGCTCCAGATCCCTCACCAGCTTTGTTGCCCTTCTCTGGACACGCTCAGCACCTCAACGTCCTTCTTGTAGTGAGGGGCCCAAAACTGAACACAAGATTCAAGCTGCGGCCTCACCAGTGCCGAGTACAGGGGCACAATCACTTCCCTACTCCTGCTGGCCACACTATTGCTGATACAGACCAGGACGCTGTTGGCCGCCTTGGCCACCTGGGCACAGTGCCGGCTCATGTTCAGCCGCCAGCACCCCCAGGTCCTTTTCCCCCGGGGAGCTCTCCAGCCATTCCTCCCCAAGCTTGTAGCGTTGCATGGGGTTGTTGTGACCCAAGTGCAGGACCTGGCCCTTGGCCTTATTAAACCTCATAGTTGACCTCAGCCCATTGATCCAGCCTGTCCAGATCCCTCTGCAGTGACAGTTGGAATAAACTTGCAGACAGGTTCAACCTTTTTAGTTTTTCAGGCATTGTTTTCACCTGCTAAAGGAGTTTCCAGAAAAAAATCTGGTACTTGCACCCTTTGTGGTTTTGCAGTCAGCACTGTAGTTAGCTATGTAAGTACTTACAGGTTTGCTTGTTATGGATTTACACCTGGAAAGGCATGAAAGAAAAACTGTACCTGCAAAGGGATCCCCATTTGGCACATTTGATATGACTGCATGGGAATCATCTTACACGATAGATCTAATCTGCTGGTGCAAACTACCAAACCTCCACTGTGCAATCCACAAAGGCAATTTGATGGGATAACATAGACCTTACTCCAAACTTCTCAGTGTTTCTCTCACATCCTAAGATAAAGCTCCAGACTAAAGCTGGACAATGCTTACTTCTAAGTAGTGTTGAATATATAAAGAAAAGCCCAAGATTACAGCTCCCATTGTCGGGATTTCCTTGTAGCTGTGGGTGATACTGCTGTTTTGGAGCGGGTGACTCAAGCTGAGTGAGCATGCAGATATGTATGTGTGATAAGCAGCTTTTACAACACAATTTTGAAAACCACTCAACCCCAGTCAGGCAGCACTGCTCCTGCCTTTCAGGATTTTCCTACCCACAAGTTTGTGCTTTTGATTCTTAGCAATCTAAGCCATCCCTTATCATGATGCTCATGCCTGCTTGTGCTTACAATCTCAGACGAAGCCTTGGCTGCTAAATTACACTCAAGTAGGTCTCTAAGTGCTTTCTTGGGCAACCTACTTTGTCTCCTGATGTGCCTGTTCGTTGCATAAGAAGTGCTTGAAATTCATTCAATCCCTGTGAGTAATGAGCTGAGCTCCTTGGGGCAGTCGTTTCCTTCTTAGGGCTTTCCTAGGTATGCGGACTAGGAAACGCACTGTTAAGATTTCATCTTTAATCAGCTCACCTAACAACCATATGAAGAACATTGCTGCTAGTGAGACTTTTCCAGGCGAGGAACAACCCAACCTTATCTCAGTATATCCGTGGACGTGCTTTGCAGAACCACCCCAAATATTGACCGTGTTGTTGCAGTAAGCAGTGTGTAAGCAGTCTGTAGGCTGAAATGTTTTTTTTAGAATTCAACTATTAAATGTTTAATGGTTTGGTCTTAAATATTAGTACTATCTATCTGTGGGCTTCCAGTAAACAAGGCAGATGTTCAAACTGAATAACATCCAGTTCATGATTCAGGCCAGATATAAATGTAATTCAGAGAAGGGCTGAATTGTTCTTTCATACATTCATACATTTGAAAGAGAGCTTTAAGTATAACTGGAGACTAAGGAAATACAGTTTGTTCAGTCATACTAAGTCTAGTAAATTATTGTCTATTTTTTGGTTTGTGTCAATTGACCTAACACAACATAGCATATAAATTCTGCCTTATTTTAAAAATTTTGTAATTTTAAAGGAAGACTGCCTTTTTACGTAAAGAATTTAAATGGGGTTTCAAAAACACTCATCACTGATCTAATTGCCTCCACTGAAGATGAAAGTAAGGTATTTTATTGGGTTCAGTAAAACATTATAAACTTCTGAAAGTACTAAGAAATATATAGAGTCTACCTGGAAGCTTTTGCAATAATTAAAAACCTTTACTGTATTTTTTGTTATTTTTTATTTTTTAATATTATATATCTAAAAATGTATTTACTAAAATTATTCCTTTCCCAAGGGCTCTTTTTGTTCTTTGTAGGTTCTTCTGCAGTCATCATTCCTCTCAACAGCAAAAGCAGGTCTTAATGTGTCCCTACTGTCATCACTGATGCAAGACTCTTCTTACCACACATTTAGAATGGAAGAACTAATGAAGTCTTAACATCTCCATTGTTTATGCAACTGTGGTATGTCCTCCTTGCCCTTTGGTTTATGTTTGTGCCTTTCCAACACATTGCATTCATGAGAAAATCATTAATCTATTAACCTTAGCATACTCATTTAATTTACAAGCTATAGTTAGAACTGGTTCACTGCAGCTGCATGTGTAAAAATGAGTTGAACCAACTTCTGAAAACTTCATGTTAAAAATATGTTAATTGCTCAAGCTGCTCTCTGGCCTGTGTTATGATATCAGATGCATCGCACTGAGGCCTTTCTGGATTAAAAAAAAAAAAAGTCATTACATATTTTAATATTTGCTAGTAAGTGTGCAGTGCCCTGCCAGAGCTGGCATCTCTTATCCCAAAGGGTCATCAGCCTGAACCCATCAATTTGACACATTCTGCTGAAAAAGCCATCACCAGCTCCCATTAGATAATGAAACACATCAAGGCTGTTCTTTCAAAATTAAGGAACAGTTTCTCATCTGTCAATCTGGACAAGAGACAGAATAATTTGGCTTCCATTTATATACTGAATTATTATAAGGACAATAATGGTGACATACAGCAACAATCACATGATCTTTTGGGTGAGTAAACGGGCTGTGCTCCAAATGTAAGGTAAATGATGCAGATATTTTTAATCTACAAAATTTAAATGCACTGGGCCCAATTCTCTTACTATTCTAGCTAGCAAGTACTTTGTCATTAATTCTGAGAAGACAAAATCCAGTATCATTCAATTAAAATAAAGGTAGGTTCAAGACTTTTCACACTTTGTACTACAATGAGGATAAAAGGCATTTATCAAATTAGTTTAATTAGGTTAGGATTGCCACATAATTTTAGCAGTTCACACTTGATTCTGGTATACAGTGTCAGCAAAATATTTTTGTACCATTCTAGAATGTTATAAAGTAAATAGGAGAAAATAGGTTTTCCAATGTTTGAGGAAGCAAGGGCTTTACTCAGACAGTTTCTCCTTCTTTTGTGAAGCTGAATTGCACTTGGGTCTTGGGGAAAATCTGAGATGGAGAGATACACTAAAAGTCAGCTTGCCAAAAAAATAATCCTATGATATCCCTTAATGATAAGAGGGACAAGGAGAAAATGTGCGTGAAATTTGGGAAATTATTTTAGGTGAAAGATAATAAGGATATTTTAAAACTAAACAGATATTCTATATTTTGAAATAAAAAAAATAAATAACAAATTAAAAAAGGGAAGAAAATAAGTGTTTTAAAGGGTTACATAATCTAAAAAAAATCCACAGATTTTTTTAGTTAAATCAAACTTTTCCGTTTATCCCCAGAAAGCACTGACATCCCTCATCAAATTCCCCTTTCAGTTTAAACCACGCACTCTTTTTTTTTCATTTGTACTTACTAGAGATGTACATTAAAGTACTTTAGCTCCTTAGCTCAGGGCTGATTACCAGCCACCAAGTCTGTCAGCAACTAAATAAAGTGCATCCAGTAAGAGCATTAAAATGGCAAGCCCCCCCCTTAGAAGTACTACAAATTTTACAACCTTAAAGCTCCCATACAGCACAGTACTTGAGAGAAAGCTTATTGTAGGCCCATGTCCCCCTCTGGTAACAGATATTTAATGTGTCCCACGTATTCAGAGTGATGTATACATCCAGTAAAAAATGGACAGAGAAATTCCAATAGATCTGTCTGCTGCTTATAGCATTAGGAAGGATGAGAAGGTTTCAGGGTGTGCAGAAGAAACCCAGAGCAGCGAAGTGAGGCAAATGAGCTGCTGCCCTGGCACTGGAGCTCCTTAGCAAGCGGGCATGAAACTCACAAAAGGGTGCTCTAGAAATTTTTTCTTTAGAGAAGGGGATGTGGGAAGCTACCAAGGTCCACCTGGTGGTGGTCTTGCTGGTCATGTATAGGCTGGCTTTTGCTGTGCTCCTATGGGAAAGCTGCTTGATGTCTGAAGAGCAAACGCTGCCTTCTTGTCATACAAAGGGTGCACGAAGCGTGTGGACCTGGAAGAAGGTCTAATCTTTTTCAAAAAACGCTGCTTGTGGCAACTTGCAAATTGTGCCCTGTTTTGTCTGCCTCATGCTTATAGTCAGATCACTGCAAGAAGTTCCTTATTTTTCCATGGAAATACGTTAATGTAACCAGGCCATCATTTACATTTTTCTTCCACAACCATCGAAGTCAGCTCACGCTCCAAATGCACAACATCTTGCTAGGGAAGATAAATTGACCTGCTATTGCTTCATTGAAGAAGGAGTGGCAAATGGTGTATGAAACAATCCATAAGGTACAGTCCATGATCAGGACGTTTTCCTGCATGTGTCCCTCCTCCTCCCACCTCCTCCCTCTTCATCAGAACAGAGTACTCCTTTTGAGGGATTTTTAATCGGGAAGGTTTTGAAAGAAAAACTAAATATCCAGCAAATCTGCCAGATAACTTCTGCCTGACTTTTCTCCAAAGTCAACAATTTCAAGCTCTAGTCATTTTTTGCTGAATCAAAATGGGAAACAAACAGGTGTTTGCTCATTCACTGAAATCAAAGCTGAAGGGAAAGGAGCTGCTGGCTCAATTGATTAGCTCTTGCAAATGTTGCAAATGATCATAGGTAATCAAAGGAGCTGACTATGGACATAGTGAAAGCCCATCTGACAACCTGTAACTGAAATTTAACTTGTAATTCTTGAGAAGCAGCGCATGAAAGAAGCACACCTTGCTGACCTAAACTTTGCATGTTAAAAACATAAGCATAAAAATTTGAGCCAGAACCTTTCAGTGGGAAGTCAGAGGCCAAGAGGCCTTGGAGGATATGATAATTACTTCCCAACCCCTTGCGTAAATGGTTATATGATGCAGTAAGAAAATTTAACTGCTAAACTGCTTGTAATTATCTACCAAGACGTGCTTTTAATTTGTACCTAACAGGTCTACCAGCCTCGGACCTTTTGACATTGTCATCAGAGGATAAGGCAATCTCTGTGTTTCTCAACGTTGCTGTAAGGCTGGAGAGAAAAGGGAGACTAGAGCAGTCCAGCAGTGAAGCAAAGGCAGCAAGGACTCAGCAGTTTTAAGCTCTGTTTAGCAGCAGCCCGTTCTCGTCACCACGTACTTTCCAGTCGTTATGCATGTAGATCCAGAGCAGCTGCAGCAAGGTGCTTCCCCTCCCCATGGGGAGCAGCTGTGGGAGGGAGCCTGTGTAAGCTGGGATGGGATTTAGGGGGCAGAGACATAAATCCAAAAGCATGAGTGTTTCACTGGTTCTGTTGCTGGCAGGAAACTTGTTTTAATGAACGTTGACATGTAAGGAAAGAAACATGGCCATTATTCTATTAAGACTGATAAATGTCTATTTCTTGTTTTGAGAGGAAAAAGTTTGACCTTGTGCTTAAATACAGATGATATGATCAAATTAAAGAGGAAGTAATCTAAAAATCACCTGGAACCTGGCGAAAGCCTGCAGTTATGCACAAAGATATTATCCTGACAATACAAAGAACGTAGTGCCAGGCTACTATCCTTAGAAAAGTATAATCATTTTCCCAATATGGGCAGGTTTTTTCCTTTATGCCTCATTCCCACCACCAATAGCTTGTAGCAAAGCAGTCCGACAGGTGACAATTCTTGGAAACAGGAACTCTCTGTGCTCCATCCCCTGGCTTATTTGATATGAATTGTATTCAGCTACATCCAGCTCATACACCAGTGCTTGCCTAAGGCACTATCTACTAAGCATTGCAAGTGGAAATGTCAGGATGTTTAGCATACGCTCTTCAGGGACACAGAGATCTTTCCTGGAGCACTGATGAGGTTAATATTATTAATGGAGATATCTGTAGTGGAAACAATCTTCCAAATGCTTTAAATATTGAGCATATTAAACAAAGAAAATAAAACATATTGAAATACCTTAGAAACTTGCAAGGCAACTAGTAGCTCAGGGCAACAAAATTTCTCATTTTTCCAAGGATTCTGCAATGAATATGCAGATTTCTTTTGCATATCTGCTCCATTTAAAAATACAAAGCCCATTTTATTATCTGAAAAGCATTTACATATCAGTCGAATCTGTCTGAATTGAGTTGAGCAATTTTAGTAAAACTTCTTTTCCATCTATCATTCATCTGAGAAATTCTAGACAGATTGTGCAATAATTGTTAAAAAGAGAGGGAAAAAAAGAAAAAAGTCTTGCTTCTCTTGTTTTTGGACAGTTGTCTGGCATTATTTGACAAATAGCACATCAAACACATCAACAGAGTTGAGCATGACAAAAACTTAATTGAAGCCATATACTGAATGTTTTTCAGCACAGGACTTATATTGTTGTGAGATTCATTAACAACTCATTGCTAATGTTCCTCTCTCCTAATGAAACACAAATGGTAAGTACTATGTAGGTGGAAAGCTAATAACCAGCCTGGCGAGATGTTTAGACCTTTATTAGAAAGGAGACTATGTGATCTAAACTGTCTCGACAGGTGTTGCAGAGAGGACACTAGTTGGCAGTTGACCTAGATGATTGTTGTAGGTCCCTTCCAACTGGAACTAGTCTAGTCTATTCTGACATGCCTTCTTGCAAGGAGACACATTCAGCTCCAAGAGAGGTGTGATGAATCCCGGCAGATGGGGTGAGAATTTCTCTTCCCATCAACCAAGCAACAAACCTAGAAGACTAGCTGAGATTAGAAGCCTAGCTTTCTGGAGTCTATAATTAGGGAAAATAAATCCCAACCATTACTGTTAGCATTGCTTAACCATCCCTTTCCAAGCCTGTGCTCAGGGCTTAGCCTTTCTCTAAGGTAGTCAGAGACTTTTTCGCAGAGCTTTCAACATGCACTGGTCAGAAGGGTTAGATCTCTCCTACAGGTGCTTAAATAGTGTCTTTCACTCTGCTTTTGCCTGTTAAGTTGCAGGTATGTTTATGGAAGGAATATTATCATGCCAAAATTTGATGCTACTACTTTCCTAACTAGAAAGGAACTCCACTTAGTTTAGTCTCCTAATGAGGAGTCCTTTTTGTGTTATTGCTCCCTTGAATGGTTCTCTGTAGACAAATGTTGATTTTCATACAAGTAGGATACAAGAATCATAATAACTTTTGAGGCTTCTGCTTCTCTTTCAAACCTGGCTGAAACTGGTCAGTGGATCTAAAAGTTCTTGATGGGAAGTGACAGATGGATGAACAGATGATTAAGCAGACAGCTATACAGCAGGAACACATAAGACTCATTTCATTAGGAAACTGGACTGAAAACAGAAGTAGCAGTGGGTAGTTGGATAATATTTATATTTGGTCACCAATTTTAAAAACGCCATGTTTTTGTGACCATTTCAAAGATTGTAGACGATGTCCTTAGTGGTTTAAACAGCAAATGAAAAAATAAAGGGACACTGCTGAGATTTTTTTTCAGCTCCTTTTTTGGTCAGAATGATACATTTCCATAGTTTGGACTATATTTTAAACCTTTAAAGTCAGATTTGGCTTGGACAGCCCTGGCAATTTCAATGCAGGATTAATGTGTGTCATTAAGCAAAGAAATATGGTCTAGTAATTTTCAGTAGCAACGAATGCTTGCTATGGCATTTCTTTGATCAACATATTTTTGACTTACTGTAAAGTTTTTGGGCTGCTCCTTTCCTAAATCTATGAATTATACATGCAGGAAAGCTGAGAGTGAATTGTTATGATTTGAGCTGGCTGTTAAATTCCAGCAGAAAAGGGCATTCTTGCTCCTGACCCCTTTCCTTTCAAGCTAATCCAGCAGAAAACCAGCCCACAGAAAAGGAAGAGGTGGGGGGCAATTTACTTATTGGCAAACTGATCCAAGTGACCATGTAGTCTGACTGTTTGTCAATCTGTTAACAGGGAGGGGTTTGCTAGGTGCAGACAGGTAGGAATGCTCTTTTGAGCAGGTGAAGTACATTATAAAATTTGCACTCAGAAAAAACAAGTCCCCCAAAAGAAAAGCATAAGGAGAAAAACAGCTGGATAAAGCTGGAGATTTCCTTGCTAGATTGCTCTGAACAGAACAGAAAACACCAGATTTTCACAGCCAAGTGACTCCTTTGAAATACAGTAACTCTAAAAGGCCATGGAAAAAGTCGGGCTTGGGATTCCCTGTGTAAGAATATACTGGAATGCACTAAGAAGCAAGGCCCCTCTCTCAGCTGTCAAAATAGGGACCCTAGGACAGAGCTGTTACTCTGTACCCCGCTCCCTGCCTGGAGGGATGCTGCTCTTCCAGCAGCAATCACGCTCTGCAGCTGAGCAGCAGCAGTCACTGCTGCCCCATTTACACTTATATCAAAGCGGGGCACTGTTCCCACACACAAAGTGAAACACCAAGTGGTACACACACACAAGGTAGGATTTGCAAAATCCCTCTCTGTTGAACTGCTCTGTTCCCTTTGAAGGCGGTGGCAGATCTCCCATGCATTTCAACTGCTCAGTTGGGCCAATAGTGAAAGCTTTTAAAAACTCTATTTTGTGGATATTAGAAGCATGATAGAACCAAGGATTCATCATCAAGATCATCATATATAACCATCCTCTCTGTTTTCCAGCTTCCCAGTTTAATTTACCAATTGATGCTGCCTAACAGGCTGCAAAAATCTGCCTTCTCAAGCAGTCATGAGAGAGCCTGCAAATTTCTAAAAGCCCTTTCATAACAAACCCAAACTATTTACCATTGCCTCCAGAGAAGTCTGCTTTGGAACAGTATCATAAGGTCAAGTTATCCCACTGAAACACCTATTAGTATAGAGAGAATGGAAAAAAAAAAAAATGAACAAACCAACAACACTAGCACAGCCCTGGAAAATATGAAGTCATAAGTAGAGTTCAGCCAGAGCAGACTCCCATTAAACTTTGTTTAAGAGCCAAGTTCCAC
Organism: Phaethon lepturus; assembly: GCF_000687285.1. Classification (NCBI taxonomy): domain Eukaryota; kingdom Metazoa; phylum Chordata; class Aves; order Phaethontiformes; family Phaethontidae; genus Phaethon; species Phaethon lepturus. Next base: position 24,066 of record NW_010530036.1, on the reverse strand, counting down.
CGTGAGATATGTGTGAGCTGCAGTTTATTTCAGGGGGAGCTGTGCTGTACTTCGTGTTGGGGCAAGGCTTGGACACAGGTATGTATCTGTTACAAGTCAGAGAGGAGTAAAGCCCACATCCCTTTTGCATTTTTTGGTTCCACGTGCATAGATGGAATAGAAAACTGAAAGAAGTGGATAAAACAGCCCACACTTTTACAGGCCCTGTCTGTCAAATTTAATTCCTTCTTCCACAAGACCTGAATGTCTGTGTTTCTAAATCCACTAATCCTTTCCCGATGCCCCTGCCACCCCCACAAGAGTTAAACACACAGGCAGAAGCTCTAAGGCTTGTCCTTCTCTCTTCTTTGCTCTTGGGAGTCCCTTTAGGAGACAGTCAGCAAGAAGTGTTCCCTAGGTTATGCACATGCTTTATAAAGAAGGCACTACACAGCAGTCTGGCTTTCCTTCCTTAAAGCCTTCCACCGAAAGTTTTTGTCTGCCTAGTAGGAGTTCTGCTGAATGTGCAGGGAAGAAGGGTGGCAGAGACTTTCCCTAACCCACTTGCATTCCCAGACAGGGGCTAGGCATGTCGGCACCCTTGTGCTGTGCTGAGTTGCATGGATAGCTTCAGGCAACAGCCTTTATCTTTGCTGGGGCCAGCTCCTGCTGCACAGCTGGCTGTTAGCGAGGACAAAAGGATAAAGTCATGGCTACATGTATTTCGGCTTGGCTCCTGGAGGCACTGTGGCTACCTGGAGGAACAAGGCAGGAGGAGTACCTTGCTCCCTGACAGGACCTGTGCCTTCAGTAATGCTGAGCTCCCAAGGTTGAGTTCCTTCAACTACAAGCTAAAAGAGCTCATTCAAGAAGAGGGAAGAGGGGGGAGGTAAGGCTCAGTCCTGCCATGCGCTGAGTGTGTACGTGAGCAGGAGATTAAAGAATTTTGTATGAGAAACTCTGGAAAATGCAAAAGCTTTTATACCTCAAGACAACCCTTTAAACACTGAAATACTAACTCTGGGTCAAGAATTGAGCCATGCCTCAGATCTCTAGATGGTTGCCCTCTGCAACTCTCCATTAGGCATGTGCTACTGGCTGTAACGGGGCAGACGAACCATCAGCTCCATGCTCACTACAGTACTTCCGTGGGCAGCACTGGAAAAGCGTTTAAGTCCTGGTTAGGCAGGAACACCCATCACTGTCAGGATCAATCCTATATTGGCAATCACTTGTCATGGATACTGTAGCAGGTGGGAAGAGGTGGCAGTGTCCCTGGGAAAGAAAGTCTCTTTTTCTTAATACTGGTGTAACCTAACAGCCAGCTGGCGAGGGCCAAGGGAAACACACAGGCAGCTCTGGTGACGCCACAACACCACTTCATTGTGCAATGGCAGTGAAACAAAGGATGGGTAAAATCAGTACCAAACCCCGTTAGCTAGAAGATGGATTGAAAATATCCCAGCAAGGGTGGGCAATGGGAAAAACAGGTATGTGTGCCCTGGGAATCTGGAGAGACGATACGGCCCTCAGCCAACAGCTGGTGTGCCATGGCTTTGCGCCTGTCAAGGGACTAATTTTGCATTTCTTGCTACATCTCCCCTCACCCAGGTTTATGTTGAGTGTGGAGGAGTATCCTCTTAGGGATATGGATGCTCATGCCCTCAGACAACAAGCTGCGACCTTAACATGCCAAATAGCGGCAAACAAAATCATGCAAAGCTGGACACCCACATTTATCAGTATCTCCCTGGCAGACTTCTCTCAGCCACCCACATGTCCTTGACCTTGCTGTGTGCTGCAGGCAGCAGGGCATGACCAGGGAGGTCATGATCCCTTAGGGTTTGAGAGCCTCTTCTCGGGTGTGAGCATTTATCAGTATCTCCCTGGCAGACTTCTCTCAGCCACCCACATGTCCTTGACCTTGCTGTGTGCTGCAGGCAGCAGGGCATGACCAGGGAGGGTTGATCCCTTAGGGTTTGAGAGCCTCTTCTCAGGTGTGAGCTGTGAAGGAAATCACTTAGGTGGAAAATGGCATGTTCCATTTTCCAAGCCTGTTTTCCTCACTCAGTGAGGAAAATACACCCCTCTCCTCTGGAACGAATCTTTAATTACAGGACATGTGCTCCTTCCCCCCCGCCCCATAATGACTGCTACAATTTCATCTGGGCAAAATAGGCACCCAGACCTCCAGCAGGAATAGCTTGTATTTCCCCCTCTGGCCACCTCCAGCAGGGCCCTGGGGCTGGGCTGCACCACGTTTGAAAGGAAGGGAGGTTTACCCAGCGATTTGGTACTCGGGTCACTTAAAAACAGCACAGTGGAAGCAGAGATGTAGAAGTCAGGCTCCCATCTGCTCCGGTACTGGCCTCTGGAGAAAACAGGACACAGGATATGCTTCCTGCCTGGGGAAGGCTTGTAGCAGCCCGGGAGAGAAGGCATGACCTTTTCCTTACAGGAAATGCAAGTCATGGAGAGCAGGAGGGGGAAAAAGTCCAGGCTGCTTTTTATCTCAAAATCAATGTCACACCATTGTACCTCCTCTTGCTTTCTCCCCCTGTGCTTAAAGCTGATCCTTACTTATTTAGCAATGACACATTTTAAACAGTGTCATCCGTCTCTGTCACCCCATTGTTGCTCCCGTCAGTCATGAACCTTCTGACACAAGTCAGATGTTGTTGAAATGAAAGGTTTCATTCATCGCAAGCAAAAGAAATGAGAGGAGGTACCCCAAGGGAAGAAGGGCTTGGCTCATGCTCTGTTTCCAGCTCACAAATGGTTATGTCCCCAGGATGCAGAGATTAAGCATCTCACACAGAACGTGGGAGGAGGAAGAAGACTCTTTGTCTGAGATTCACAGATTTTAATGGATTCCAGAAGGGGAAATCTTTTACGGAGGAGCAACAGCAAAGTTCAGAGAAATGCAAAAGCATTTATCTCCCCAGTCACATTCCTGCCTGCCAGAAGCGGGAGGGGTGATTTACTCCTCCTTGGTACAAGGAGTCCTTTATGGATCATTAATCCACAGGGAGAAGGAGCTCAGGAGCCACAGACATCTTATCTTAATGTGCTAGATTCTTGAATCAGTGGAAGTTTTCTTCTTTGGGAGCATACAAGATCAGTTTATCTTTATTTGCTCCCCACTACTCCCTGCCTTCAGCAGTGGTTCCTACAAGAGCTCTAGTTACCACTGATAAATCACTTTGCTTTCACTAAAATCTGTGATGATAGTAGATGAGGCTGCTGTGAGCCAAATCAAGGTATCTGAGGCAGAGTAATATTAAAAAGTGAAGGTCTGAAATCAACAACTTCTGATCCAATGTCCAATAAAATCAATGTAAGTAATCTCAAGTTCCAGGTACAAGTATCTCAACACCATTGACTTCAGCAATGCAATGATAACTTGCAATGAGTAAGGCATTTCCTGAGAAGCTCTGAAGAAACTTGCAGACAGAAATGGTCAACTATTTGTTTGCATGCCAGGACCTCAGATAATGACGCTGTGTATTTACAGCTACAGCTGATCAGAAAACATGCACTAAAAGTTAGTAGGAAAGGGGGAAGATCTGGCGGACACCTCTTGTTATTATACACTTATTTCTTTAGGGATAATAAAAAGAAAAATAGTCTAATTTTGTCTCATTTAGACTCTCTGAAACCACCTGAAAATATTTCCACAATGCTTCAGTTGCTAAATGAGGAATATTAAAGACTGGCTATCTCTATTCACAATATGCAGACATTTACAAAATGCCACTGGTCTGTAGTGGATGGCATTTTATACTCTTTACCTTGGTGAAAAAATGTGCAGCAGAGAACTATATTTCTGTATTGAAATCTCCCAAGAAGCACTCACTCCAGGCCCAGAATTGCCAGGTTCCACTAAGTCTGGTAAATCCACATTCTTATTGCTGTAATGACTTACAAGATCTGAAATGTGGCTGAAAGATAAAATCCAAAGCTGGCTGGTATCCTTGGGTTTTATGCTCTCCTGTGTGTACGTGTGTGCACACAGCTTCCCCTATTTTTGCTCTTCGTCAAATGTTGTATCACAGAGTTAGACTTTGACAAGTTGAACAGTATGAAGATTAGAACAATCATGTTTACACGTATTACCACCCTCTACTTCATTTCTTCCATGGTGTTTAAATGTTCAGGCATGTGGCTTTGAAACACGCTACCTTTAATACATTTTAAAACTCTGCTGGATTTCCAGCTTGCTTTGACCTCCACAGTCTAGAGACTATCTCAGAGAATACAAATGAATATGTTTAGGGGAAAAATATTTTCAAGAAGAAGCCAGTTGATGTCATATATAAGGTTGTTTTTTGTATTTTATCTTTATGCTTCAGGAGGCCTAGATCTCTGTCCAGAATGAGCAACATGATGAGGCAACTTAGGAAGACAGATGTGGTCAGTGCTCCTTATCATGAGCACTGAAGAGCCAAATAATTGTTTGGTGATTTTTGTTTGGAAAGGAGATGGAAGGAGAGATGATTTCTGTCCTGAGGATTTACAGACTAAACAAAGCAAAAAAGGATACATTTATGCAATAGAGAAGACCATATTTTGTTAAGAAAGAATGGGAAGGATGTAAGAGGAAAGATGGTAAAAGCTTGCCATTAGTCATGAGTAGGAAGGAGACACTGACTGGAGAGTTGGAAACGGAAGAAAGACTTGGGTAGCTCAGGCTACAGGCAAACCAATTTCTTTCTGGGGCTGTACAACACCATCTTTTCCATCTCTCACCACATGAAGTCACCATGCATCACTGCCTTTGTGGCAATGGCTTGGGCTTGAAGTAATGTCAAATCCTCCCCTGTAGAGCAAGTAAGTAGAAATGAGAGCTGGGCTCTTGGATCAGGGTGTGGGATGGTTAACTTGAGAAGAGGGAGCATAAACTGGGGACATAGAGGTGGGTGGGCAAGTAAGCGTCATGGGAGAGATGTTTGGAGGGACTAGATTCATGTAGCTCTACAAAAGGTGAGATAGAAGGTGGTTTTTCCTTTTTTTTAAGAATGATCAAGGGTCTTGATACTAACCGTTGCCTGAGCTCTAAGTATGGAGGAGCAGACAGCTCTCAGTGGGAGCTGGGAAAGTGCCAAAGGCAGTCAATAAGGTTTCAAAAGAATTGGTCCTTTTCCTTTAGGTGGACACAGCCCGCACAAAAAGGACCTACAAAGCACCCTTCTCCTCCCTGACCTGATACAATTCTTCTTGGCCATGCTGATGTTAGCAGAAGCCATTAACATCACTCTTCTTCATGACTGGAGCAAGGATAGGATGAGTGATAGGAAAAGCGACAGGGTGTGCAGAGCACACTCAGTGGTTTTGAAAAAGAGCAAGAAAACCATGACTTCCCCTTTTCTCAAAGTAAAAGAGAAGCTGGAACGGAAGCATGGGTCTCAACGGCAGTTTTGTTTCTTGGTCTGCTCTGCTCGCCACCTTATGCAGGGTTTTCTGTAGACATGCAGCCTAATCCTGTGTATATACTCCTGTTTCCACCAAGGGCTTAATTGCCATTAGTAACTGGTAGTATAGGCTTCTTTAAAATAAAAAAATCCTGATGAGATCAGTGAGGGGAAAACTGGATTTGTATGCAACAGACTCCAAAAATCAAACTGACGTAATTACGGAAATTCAAGGGAGACAGACAATAATAAACTCTCCCAGTTGTGGGATCCAGTATGTAAAAAGTGTGCCCCAGGTTGTAAATAAAAATTCCTATGTGATGACAGGAAAGATCTGGAGGGGGGAGGTGTGGTTTCATAGCAAGCTGTGAAGATGAGAGAGCAAAGAGAAACCAATGGAGAAGAGAAGAGGGAGGGAGATGGAAGAGGGGGCAACACTCAAAGTAAACAAGGCCTCAGCCCAGAGGATGACAAGGGAAGATTTATGTCTTCCTTGCCTGTGCTTTTCTTCCTTTCCACTGCTAGGACTGTGGAAGGTCCTTGAAAGAAGGAGGGAAATGGCATTTAACAACTGGGACCTGTGTGTCTCTCCTGTGTTCAGATACGAGCACTTACCCATGGGCTGAGAAAGGACAGGCAGGCAGGATTAGGAGGTTCAGAGGATATCTGAATTAGACAACCTGAGAGGGCAGGTGTGAGCGAGAGGTAATGATAAACACTGGTCTGCTCTCTGAGAGCATCCCTGCATCACAGATACATCAAGAATTTAATTTTCTCCTCCCTTTATTGGATAGGACAACGACTGTGTTCACGACACTTGAATGAACCATCACATAGTTAGAACAATCTCTACTGGCTCTTGAGTGCTGGTTATTAAAGCCTCAGGAAGTAAGAGACTCTACTGAAAATGTGATTTCATAATAAATTGGTAAATTTCTAGCTCTAATAAATGCTAAAAAAACCCTTCAAAATGTTATTCAGCAATATATCCGTATAGATCCCAGAAGATAGAAATAAAATATATAAATCCAGAGCGTCATTTTAAAGATATCTCAGAATTTTTGAAAACATACACAAGTTTCCTGAATTTTTGGATGACCACATTCCACAAGAATCCAATACTTATTCACACGTGTAACTCTTTAATCACCTGTGGTTAAGTGATTTGCAGGCTATTTGTTTTACCCAAGGATTATTTGTTTTAGCTAAAGTTGGTTATTAGGAGCTGCTTTTTCAATCCTTACTAAGTGACCAAAATTTTTGAAATACCCAATTAGCAGATGCGAAGCATCTTGCTTTTGTCTTAGTAACAATGCTTTTTCAAAGAAAACAAGCTTAGTTTTCTTGTGTTAACCTGGAGTAACAATTCTGTGAAAGCTAATCCAGTATAAAGTTTCCCATAACTGTTTGAGGTGGATACAGAATTACAGAATACAATTGAATCGATACTTCAATAAGTATTCTCTTTCCAAAGGAGGGTAGTTACCCTTTAAAGAATAACTTTTATTTCAGCATAAATATGCTAAAATGAACATTTTTTCTAGAAAACTGTCCTGAAGATGCAACCGCTAAATTCTCCCAGCACAGATGAGCTACTCAAGGAACACAACCCTGACCAAATCTCCTGCTTGCTTGAGGTTTAAAATTGCACCATTCACTGCCTGAAGAAGAGTGCAGACTTGGCCTTTCCTAATCTGGGTTCTTCCTTTTTAAATAGCTTGATCCATATGGAACATCTATTTCTCCCTTGTTTCTGAAGTCATTATTATTGCTTTTCTTTGGATCTTTGCTTATGCAGACATGGGTCCTATAAGAGTCTCCAAGATGGATTCAGGCAAATACTGTGATGCCTAAATTCAAAACATGGAGTGATTCAGTGTCTATACCATCATGAGCTGCTAGGCTCTGACTGTATATACAGTCAGTAGATAGACACCTGAATCTGGCATCTGCAAGGGATAGTTTGCACAAGGCTGCTTTGCTGATGTTTTATTATATTATATAAAAAGGATATTTAGTAATAATTTCCAACGTCTTATATATAGCCCAAATCTTCTTGTTTTCTTTGTTACCCAGTTTATGCCTCTGCGAAGCCTTTAAAAATCTATTATTTTTTCCTGCTACTTTTGAAGGTATCTGCCGTATAAAAAGGGAAACATGAGATTGTGAGTATTGGTCTGTGAATAGAGATGTGGTCAGGGAAATAAAACTTTCCATACCCAGAAGTCTGACTAGTGAAAAGCCATATAAGTAGTGAAAAGGGGGTGGTGGGGGGGGTGTATGTATATACGTCTGTGTATATGTATACATACAGATATAAAGTACACTATATATACATACACTCTGAGTGTATACATGTACATCTATAAAGAATTCAAATCCATTTTATAGGTTTGATGTTACTAAAAGAGTCTCTGTTTGCAAATCTAAACACTGACACATATGTAAAGACTCGATGTTTGATTCTGCATTGCTGTGACCTTGTCACACATGCTTTTAATAATGTGGACCGCCTCATAAAACTAGACATTTTAAACATGCAGTCCCCAGTAAAATAGGCATTTATCACTTACGATAACATGGAGCTGTCTCAGGGTGTGTTCAAAAGCCCCCCTGCAACTTACTGATAAAAAGCTTAATTCCATTTCAGGGCTTATCTGAAGAAGAAAGAGGTAGACCCTCACACAATAACTGAATTCTTTTTTTGCTAAGATGAAAAAGAGAGGGAGAAGGAAGCAAAAAAAAAAACCACCACAACTTTAAGACTTCAATGCAGCAGAACAAGCTTAACCCATTGAGATTTGAAGTGAAGTTTTCTGCTTCATCAGGAAGAACCCTGTGGTGAAACATATGTCAGAAGAGAAGTAGATATGAGAAACTGGCCTCCTTTGCAGATGAGAAGATTAATTAAGAGGAAAATCACTTAGCCAGATGTCTCATTGGTGAAACTACACGTGCCAGGTACATCTGCAATAAGTGATTAACATAACACAGACAGTACATTTGATTTCCATGCTAACATTGGAGACATAGGAATCTGTGTGAATTAGATCATGCTGACTCTTGAAGAAATGAAGGAGTATGGACCTTATTTCAGCTACAAATTATGAGCTGCATGTCTGTTATTATAACATTGCAGTATTGTTACTTAATGTAGTTGAGTTATGGGTTACAAATATATTATTCAGAGAAGACAGTCCTTTTCTCCATTCGTGTTCATAAGTTTTTGGCAAACCAAACCTGATTTCTCCAAGTGCCACTTTTCTTCATTCACCAAGTAGTTTTTCAGAATGCTTAGCAGCTGGTGAATTTTTCATCAGCTCAGTACTGGGGTAACACTGTCAAATTCATTTGACTTAGGAACTTTTAGAAGTCTTTCAGAAGTAAGTAAAACACAGTCTGTCTGCTGTCCAAATACTTGCCCAGGTAAGATGCTCATGTATTCTTGTCAGTGGAGCATCTGGGTGTCCCCTAATTTTTCATGCATTTTCCATCACATCTAAGTTGTGAAGCAAAAATAAAATTGTAAACAATGACCCTACTAGTGCCAAAAGCCATGTTTAAAAGTTTTCTGATCTTTCTGTGGAAAACAAATAGGCCAGTCGCTAAATGACTTCTGAGCTACTTTTCTTTCCTAAGCATGTATTACAAAATTGGAGAGTGGGAAGCAAAGAGCTGTTGCGCCAGTGGATCTACTGGAATCAATACTAATTCCTACCTCCTGGTTGCTATAAATGCCTTCCCATAGCCAAAAGCTGCCTCTCCAGCAGTGCCCCATTTCACTCCTACCTGTAATCTGTCCTCTCTAATGTAGCCTACCAGCCTTTTGAAGAAAGGGTGTCTGTACAGCACCTAGCACAATCAGATCCCTCTGTTGGCTTGAATTTTTCTATGCTATAGGAATACTAATCCCTCCCCAACAATAGAGACAGGCACTCCACAGAGCAGACACACAAACAGACTTTCATTAGAGAATGCAGTCCTGAAAGCCTGTTTTACAAAAGGCTTTGCTGATTGGGCTCAGTCATTTGAACAGTGATGGATACGGGGTATGTTCCACAAGAGCCTAGAAAGAAAGGTGCAGCAGCATCAGTAATGAGATGCAGACACTGCACAATTCTGTAATACTAATAGGCTTAAGCATGTAACCAGCCATAACCTGAATTTTTAACATCTACTGGCTAAATAATTGGCCTTTTTTTTTTTTTTTTTTTTTGAAAAGCAGTGCCCACAAATGCTGAGAACTGTGTATTTTCAAAAAGCAGACTCCTGTTTGGGTGGACATCCCTCCTATTCCCACCAGCTCTTAGCAGTTTGCCAACATTTCTGCTCTTAATTACTGAAATTTCAGGTGCATTCTGAGCCTTTCAATTTGCAGACTTTCACATCAACATCTCAGGCAATGAGAGTGTCAGGGAGAGCCCTGGGGTATACAGCCAAATTTTCCAATTCACATGCACAGTGGTGGGAGACAAATATACAAGCAGAGGCATTTACATAAATGCTTGTGAGACATATTTTGAGACTTCTGTGCTAAAAATGAGAGGTTATTATAATCTGTAGGTTTCCTTGCTTATAAATGCTCACAGGTTTACCAGTTAAGACCAAAATTTTCATGATCCATAGCCTCTATTTTTGTTTATTTGTTACTGTCCCAGGCAAATGCTTCTGTTGATTAAGGGCAATGAAATCAAATCTATTGCCAAGGCAGTGAATAACATGGTTAAAAATCTACGGGGATCATTTGTGGCTTTTCACAGGCCACATACAAAGATCACTGCTTCCCCAGACTGAAACTTTGACCCAGGGACATTTATTTGTATGAGTCCTTCACCATATTTGAGCTGCCCCATGCCTTGGAACTGGGTCACTGCAGCCTAAAAGGAAGAGGGCAAAAGCTGCAGTCTGAACAGAGATTGCCAAACCTCCAGAATTCCTCAGATTTTGTAATGAGTCAGGCAGCTACTAGCTGTAGATCTGAGCAGAGGTGGGAGGAAGCAAAAGCATTTAAAAATGATGCATTTGAAAATCAGGACGTTTACATTCCTACTATCAGGCTAAATCTCTTTTATATAAGAATAAGAAACTGGAAATATATTCATAGCACAATATTGGATTGAACACCAGCCAGTGAAACTGAAGCCCAACTCCATTCTTGGCTTTGGTAGCAGACTCCTTTACTTGGGTATTCCATTTTATTCCAGCCACACACAAATGCCCATTAACTATGAATGACAGAGTAAATATACACACACTGCCTAACATCAGTGGGCTGAATTACTGGCTCTTTTGCCTCTCCGTTAGGATTTCTGAGATGGGCATGGGAAGTGCCCGAGGTTAGATGGTGCGGCATCCCCGTATAGAGGCAGAATACATTTGCAGGGTTCACAGGGTTGAATATTTTAAACCTGAAACAGTAGTCTGCTCCCACCTGGATTGCCAGGATCATACTGTATTTATAGAATGAATAAAAATTCCTTATCAGCCACAAGTGAATACAAGGAGATAAGCAAAGAACATGAGCAATTAGGTAACTTAACACTGTTCAGTTTACATCAGTAGGCCACTGCTCTGTGGTCTCACCTGCAGGTAGTCAGCAAAGAATTAGTATGTTCAATATAGTCAAAGGTTTTTGCTGATTCTTTATGCATTTTCACACCCGTTTCAAAGATTTTCACTGTGGTTATGAAGCAAATTTGCTTTTCCAATTACTCTGCCTCTCTGGCAAACATCTGCTGTCCATGCTGTGCACTGCCTGTCAATACACTGATCTTTCAATATCTTGTTTCTTACAAAAATTTCTGGAATTTTGCTAAGAAATAAGTCCCTTTTCCCCAAGACCTACACCCAAATCCTCAACCATTATAAAAACAGTGCACCAAACTTGCATTACACAGGAATATGGTACTATCAGACTTCCCTCCAATTTAATTTTGTTATTAATCTGTAAATTTGATCCATGTAATTAAAAAAAACCCCAAAACAAAGAGAGACAGACTGAAACAAAATACAGGAACATCCTGTCTGAATCAGCAAGGGAAATTACAAGGGCAAATAAAGAATAGGTAGTCACTATTTTTCAATCAGAACACTTATTCTAGCAAGATTGCAAGCCATTTATTTTCACTGGCAATCATATGATCTTAAAATGATTCAAGCTGAGAATTCCCGCCTAGATTTTGGAAAAAAACAAGAGAACCTGATGCATCAGCCTTTTTTCATTATGAACAGACAAAAGGCCCCACAGGGTACTAACTCCTCACCCAGATCCACCGTAGGGCCTTCTGTGGAGTCCTCTGACAATCTGAGTCTGTCAGAGAAGTGATTCATAATGTATTCAGGATCGTAAAGCAGGTCCTGGACTTGTCACCTGGTCAAGCCTGTCACTAAAGATACAAGATTGGGTCTGGACCCTTGTTGATATTGCACAATGAGCAAAATGCACCTCAGTGAGTCACAACCATCCTTCTACACATGCTTGGAGAGCGCCAATGGCAGTAATTTACACAAGCTTTTCCAAACCCAAACTCTCAGAATCCTGAATTAGCCTGCATGTTTCTTTCCTATAAATAATAGAAAACAAGCTATAATACCCTAAACTGCTGAATAAAATAGAATAAAATTTAATATAAAGCTATTATCTAATCTTTCTTGATGGTTAGAACTTGCAGAAAAGACTAAAGGTTAAATAGGAATTGCTGATTGTGATTCCAGAGATTCTGTTCACTCTGTCATATCTGCTGGATCAGCCTGCCTCACTGAGAGCTTGGGAAACATTGTAGTGTCAACGTCCATATAGACCAAATATTCTTACAGCAATCTCTGGATCAAACCCTGAATCACAGGCAGCTCCCAGCAATGCCGTCCGTACTTTTTGCCTTCATTACTGATACCCTGCTATGATAAAAAAATTCTGCTATTGGCAGTTTGTTTATTAAAAATAACACAAAGCTACTATCTTGAATTAAAGTGGGAAGGATTATACTAAAGCCGTAAAAGAGATACAGAGCTGCTATTGTAACACTGAAAGCTCCGAGTTTTGCCATTGACTTTTCTCAGCTTTACCAAATCAGAATCTACCCCCTTCCCTTCTGTTTTCTTTTTAATACTGTCCCACAATGAACGTTAACCATGCTGCAGCTAAGCCTCTGTGCTCATTTGACTGTTCGGGCCAAATTCTCTCTTTTCAAATTTACTGAAATATGCAGAGTTATGCCAGCAGAGGACTTGCCCTCCTGTACTCTCTCTTGCTGAGAAACTAATTTGCTTGTCCTTAAAGCCCACGTTTCTAAATTTCCAGGAGGAGAAACGCATTATGGCTTTAAATATAGACTGTCAGTTTGTGGCTTGCATCTCATATTACAGACAGACAGCTTGAGACTCTAAACACAAGTTGTGCAGCACCATTAATAACTTAGAAAAGCGTCAGTACGCTTTCAAATGTTCTATATTTTCATTCCTGAAGGCGGGAGGAGGGAAAAACATTCAAATGAAACTTTTCTAAACCAGGGTTTAGGCGGAAACATTACTAACTTTGCTCAGTCCTGTTCAGGAGCGGGAGTTTGCAGAGCCCATTTCAGTTCACACACACGCACGCGCACAAACACAAAGAATAAAAAAGGAAAACAGTTTCATCACAACTTTTTTTTCTTCAAGATTAGTCTCAGGCATTCTTTTTCTTTTTTTTTTTTTTTTTTTTTTTTTATTATTAAATAAATTTGAAATTTTTTTTTTTATC
>NW_010530036.1:3431-10918 GCF_000687285.1 Phaethon lepturus | reverse complement strand
AAGCGGGGGGGGGGGATAAGGGTACTCACGTGGTTGAGATGTCGCATTGTTTTGGTAACTCATAATTTACGTCTTTGAAAAATGCCTTATTTGTGTTGACAGTCTCTCTTCCCTGCTCAGAACCGACGGCGGGATTGAACAGAACAGCTGGAAGAGCCCAGGAAAATGCTCCTCTTGTTCAGGCTCTCCTTGCCTGGCTCCTGACCCCTTTACAACTGGAAAAGGAAACAGCACATGTGTCATTCTTTTTTGCCTGTGTAGCTCACATGAGCGGGGAGGGGCACCCATTTGCAGATAGCAGTAACTGTATTCAAGTTTTGCAAGTTGGATGTATTCCAGCCCTTTGCTTTTACTAGCCAGCAACCAGTGGAAAGAAAACGCTCTTTTCATTCTTAGCCAAATCTAGACACACCTATTAGATTCGTTTCCCAAACCCCTACCCACCACTGTTGATATTTCTTTAAAGTGCAAAACTTGCTGCTGACTCCTTTCCCAAAATGCCTATCATCAGTGGGTGAGACTGAAAGTAGGGCTTTCAATTTTCATTGCCCAGCAGCATCTTTAACACCGACAGTCTAACTGATTCTGCCCTTTTAATGGGTAAAAATTGAGAATGGCATTTACCGGGTCACAGTAGTTATGTCAGTGTATAGCATGAATCTACACTGTGCTCAGAAGAAGGAGGAACCTGTGGCTGCAGCACAGGCTGAGGCACAAGTGACTCCAGTCCTGGCTCTGACACAGGCTTCTTACCGCACCTCGTGCAAAGCCTCGGTTTGCCATCTGTAGAATAAAGATGATACAACTGATTTCATCCCGGTCTTGGTATTTTTATTTAATCTGCAGGCAGGCGTTGTTTATAAATAGGTTATATTTATTCGTCTGCATGGGTTAATTTACTCATACTCCGCAGCAAGTTTTTCAGCCTGGACTAGGCTACTAGCTCCCTTGTTTAAATTGCTACCATTTAAAGCTATCTGTTTGGCTATCTGCATGCTAGACTGCAATCAAAGGTATGTAGTTGTTGTAAGTGTGCATACACTGTCAGTCTGTGGTTGACATGGGCTAGGACTTGTAGGTCATATCAAAATACAAGTAATTTACAACGCATATGTCTTAGACACTAAGAAGGGTGGACAAAGTTTCCATTTTCCTAGCTTCTGTGAGTCAGGATGAATTAACCGCCTGCCTGTGACAGCAAAAACACAGTAACCATCGGAATGGAAGTGGAAAAAAACAGAGTCACGAAATTCAGGCTGAGGCTTATCCTGTTTTGCAAAACTGTTGCAGGATATTCCTGCGAAATCATCTCAGTGACCTCCTATAAGAAATCAATGCTGCGAACCTGGTTCACAGTATTTGTTTAACAGCTATAGGATGGAAAGAACAGTGACTTATTTACATGCCAATGACAAATAACAGCTTGTTTCTGAGCACGGATACAGTAAATGACTTCAGTCAGCAGTTTCCACTGTCTGGGCTCATGGTAGAGAGCCCTGGAACATTTAGTGATAGACAGAGCAAAGCAAGGCACAAAACAAAGAAGAAAAAATAATAGCAAAAACTCCTGACATTGCTCCACTGGCTTCAACTCTATAGCATAACATGGATTTACACCAGATAGCTTCTCTATGAAAATACTGATGGAGATATTATCTATTGCTTCTTCTTCTATATTTGAAGCACAATGTGCAGTGGTAAAATTGGGGCTTTCTGTCCTGGGCCATGAGAATTGTTGTCATGCAGTTATTACTTTGAAAACTTTCATCATGCTGATCCCTGAGAAATTTCAGAACTGCTGTTGAGAAAACACTTCTCGGCTGTTGCAGCTGACCTGAAGGACAGAAGGTATCGGTGCCTTCATTACGTTAGTGTCAGTGGTCCAGACCCTTCCCAGGAGTTTTGTGGTGGACTACTCAAAATGGTGTACATGCACTCGAGTAGGCTGTCCTAAACTGGGCCTGGTTAGCTCCAAGCCTTCTGCATCTGTGCAACCCTTCCTGCATCTGTCTTCTTTGCTCCCATTAGGGCTACTCTCCTACCACCAAAATCACTGGGAGAGTTGCAGCCAATTTTGCATAAGAGGATCCTTGCAGAACCAAGCCCACATGGGAAAGTCCCCTTTAACACCTTGGTAACTTAACTTTTCTTAGGACTTCTTTCTTTGCTTATTGAATAGGCTGGGATTCCCAGGAAATGAGAGTGCCATTTCCCAAGGCTGTTGCTTGCCCTCAAGCAGGCCATAAAAGAGACCCCCCTGCCCCGACCTTTCCCACTCCTCATTAATGGGAAATATGTGAGGTTGAAAAGGAAAGTGAGCACGACAGCTCCACGCAGCCCAGTACACTTCTGGAGGAGCCCGGGACCGGGGCACAAAACATAGAGCAGCCCAGTGCTCTCTGCCTGCCCCGACCCTCAGCCACCCGCCCCTGGGGGACGGAGGCACCAAATGAACCCAGAGCAAACGATGGGAGTGGAGGGGTGGTGGGGAAAATATGTAAGTAATCGTTAATTTCCAGCTTGTCTGAACTCTCTCCTAAACTTTAAATACAGCGGTTGCTTCTGGCAAAAAAGCCCCCCCCAAAAGCGAAAGGGTGAAGATAACAGAAGGGTAGCTGAAAGCATATTTTATCTAAGGGCTGTGGCATTCGTACAGGTTCCACCGGATCTGTGGGATAACAGAGGTATGATGGGAAGTGTGTGTGTCAGCCATGTGGCTTTCATCAGCCAATTACCTGATCTTCTGGGGCCACCATGTTCCTATTAACCTACAGAAGAAGTATCAGTTTCCTATGGTGAATACTTTCATATCTCCAACCTTTACAGGTTCAGAGTGTTTTTCTGAGCAAGGAAACCAAAATTCCTTTTTTATCTCAGTAGTGCTTCCAGATGTGACAGTCCTTTCAGGTCCAAAAGTGTTCACTCAGAAGTGGGACCTCTCTTGCCTCTGATACTGCAACTTATCCTACTCCTCCTAAGCACAGCTATGTAATGAATTCACAGTCAGGACCACACGGTTGTTTCTCTGATACTATCTTGCTCCAAGATAAATGATATTTCACAGTCATCCAGGCTTGGCAAGCTGATGCCGTGTGCTGCAGCTGTTGTTCCCAACAGGAAGGGAGGGTTTAGGCTGCACTCGAAGGAAAATAAATAAATAAACCAAAGGAAAAAGTCTCTCGTCAGGAAGTTATGCCTGACAACAACAGGATTAGAAGTCCCTGTCTTCAGTGGATTTTCATGACAACACATAATGCAAAACTGTAATCTCAGCCTGTAAAACTGTGGCAAGACTGAAAGAGGTTGAATGGAAAACTCTCTGTAATATCCTTTGTTGCCCACCCTGCGCAGCCTCCCAGCCCCAGGGAGGGTGTTTGGATCCACCACCTGGACCTGCCAGGAGAGGATGTAGCAGCAGCTGAAGTGGTTCTTGCCTGGTTGTGAGTTGAAGATAGGCCTTATGCCCCTACTGATGGCCACATTTGTATGAGTCAGTGATGTGTCCCACCAGGCCGCATGCCGTGGTCATCTGGCCTGCGAGCATGGGAGATGGTGTTGGCTTTCTCCTCTCCTCTGCTGGCTACACACTTCAGGCTGTCTTAAACATGCCAGGCTCGTGAGCTATGTGTGGTTGGGATGGATCCCAAAATTTGAAGGCTTTCTGCAGGTCAAGGGGAGATATAGCTATGGTGCATCAGAAGCTAGGCTGAATCCTGAAGGAGGGATACTTCGTATGAGAGATGCTTCAGGAAAGCATTTGGCTCTGGACACCCTGTGAAATGCCATTTTCTACTTACTACCTTTCTCTCCATCTCTGGAAGGAATAACAGTCTATTTATTTGTTACCTTGTGCAGTAGGGTCACCCCCTGACTTCAGTCCTTTTGTTTCCTTCCTGTTTCCCATTTATCTTTGTGCTAAGAGGGTGGGGATTACTGGCCGTAGGCTACTTATCCCCTGTGTGGGGCAACTCAGGCCTGGTGTAATGTCATGGAGAATGAAACCTTTGTGGCCATGCAAAAGGAATCAAAGTAGACTTATTACCCAGGATGGATTATGATGCTAGTATAACACGTTTTATATGGTACCTGTGCAGCCAGTGACTGTAAGTGTAACTAGCTTGTGAAATCCTTAGGGCACAGAGCAGGAATTTTCTGTCTGCAGTCGTAACAGTGATTGTTACTGAACAAGTTCTTGATCCTCACTAAGGCCAAAAGAGAAGGATTTACTCTGGAGATAAGAGATCAACTCTCCTTCCTACTTTGTATCTCAGACATACATCTTTATTATTACCTCCCCTCTAACTTCTACTTGAATCTTTGGGATATATTCCTATCCCTGGAACATACCGTGTCCCCTGCTTTGCCTTACCTCACAACTATTTGAAGTTAAAGGATGTAGTGTGCCTGTTTGTGTTTAAGATGTCCCCACTTAGGCTGTCAGTTTATTTAGGAAAAGTTCTTTTCCATTTGTGTCTGTAAAGTATCTGTGTTCTCAGGGGAACCTCCAGTGTCACTACAATGCAAATCCTTCTCAAAACATGCCATCACTCTGTGGAATGGAAGTATAAAGAGCCCTGTGCCCCTCTACAGCCTCGTGCTTGGTTTTCTGTGCACTGCAGTTCATTTAATGACACCATGGAGGGAAAATGGGTATGGTCAAGAGCTCAGTGGACAAAATGTTGCCAATTCTGTGTGACTATCTATAATGTTGTCATGTCCAAAAATCAGACAGAATGACTTAGAGCCACTGATTCCTGCCTCCTCTCCAATCTAATACCTGACACTGCTGAAAAGCACATCATCTGCTTGTACTCTAGACCAGTCAACAGGATGTTGACACGCTGTTTGATAGTGCACGTTTGGGACAGTGGTAACATCAGCTGGGTAAACATGGAGGGGGTGAATCATATTATTGTCCCTTGCTGAGTTCAAGAAATCTGAGAGCAGGCTTTGGTACATGGATTTCTCATAGTAAAAGAACTAGAAGATAAATAAAATAATCATGTTGAACTTTAAAACAAAAGGGAAGACTTGCTCACACAAAGCAGAATTAAAACCGGGAAGTCATTGTTCCCAGGGGATCTAGTGTAGTTAGACCTTCAGTTTGACTGAAAACTCTCATTCTTGTTTATACATTAACACATTCCAAGCGTTAAATTATGCTTTCACTGCCAGTTAAGAGCAGGTCAAAATCCTTTCAAAGGTTTCTTGTCCATCACCTGGACTGTCCTTGTGTAACATGAACTATAGGCTTACCTCAGCCTGAGCTCTCTGTGAGGCTGGATCCTAAGCTCTCTTGTACTCTTTCAAGGGCTTCAGCCTCTTTTCTACCCTTTCTAGTCTGGATAGATCAGGCATGGATGGGGCACATCCAAAGTTGAGATCTTTCTAATCACAGTGTGAATGCTTTGACCAGAGCATTAGCTGAGGTATGTCCAACAAAGGTGTTGCATAAGTCTGTGTACTTTAAATCCATTCCTGAGTCTGCTTCCCATGTTGTAGCAACATTGAGCCAAATAGACACAGTCAGATTGACAGATAATATTTCCTGAAATACAATAACACTGAGGTATTTGTTCTCATTTTTAGCTTGCATGTACCATCCTTTCTGGAGAAAAAGGCATCAGATTAAAACTACTTTATTCTATAAGTGCGAGAACAAAAAGCTCTTGCTTTTCTTCTCTTCTGTACCTCCGGTCAATCCACAACGGGCAGTCTCTATGTAGGATTGCAGGCTAAATTTACTCAAAGGTACTTATCCTACCAAATTAAAGCTGACTTGGTAATATTTACAAGCATAATTTATAATAACTGTGCTAGATATCTTCCTCGTCATATTGATGTTACAACAGTCTTCACTTGGGTTATCAGACTGCTTTCTGTAGCTTTTGATCAATTATAAAATCAGAGACACTTCAGTGAAGAGTTTAGTGTTTCAACCCATGATCTGAGCACGAAGCTGGCATGTGATAAAGGCAGAGTTACATTGAATGAAACTAGGGCACCATGAGGACGTGTGTGATGACCCCAAGACCCTGTCACTTAGCACTGCTCCTATCACTGCTTTAAAAATAACTCCACAGAATTCCTAGCCCAAGGGGGGCTTGAACTTAATCTTTCTCATAAGTCATGTGATTTTAGTTGTTTTTATTTTAAACCAGCATTAAACTCACATAGTTTTTTCTTTCATTCTGCAACTTATCTGAGCAATCATGATGATGTTTGTATTTACTGACTTAGTCAAGTTGCTTCCTTTGTTAAGTGATTAATTAAATAGCTAGAGACATAGTCAACAATCCTAATAGAGTTCATTAGGATCACACCAATAACTCATCACTGCAGTGGGAAGAACAGGCTTACAAGCAGTTAGAACACATCTGGGTCCTCCTGAGTTCCCTCAGGGTGTGTTCTTCTCTGATGCTGGACTGCAGTGTTTGCAAATCCTCAGGCTCTTGGAGACCATTCCCAAAGTGGCAAGTGGTTACCATATCCTGCATGCAGGGCATCCCTGAGGACCACAAAGATGAAGCTTGGGAGCTCCCAAAGCAAAGAATAGTTTTATGCTGGTAGGTTTGGGGTTTGGATTTTTTTGTTCGGTGGTTTGTTTTTTTGTTTGTATGTTTGTTTGTTTTGTTTTAAATCTTACTCTAAACAATTCCTACATCAATGGGCATAGGATGCAGGGAGCCCTCACTAAAAGCCTGGTGTATACATACAGCTACAGTAGAAATAATTTTTCCTTATCTGCTCACTGGTATACTCTAAGGAAGAAAACTATGTTTTTTGACCCCTGCCATATGAACACGTGTGTCTTTCCAGTGCAGTCATGTGACTGGATTTACTAACGTCATGCAGACAGTTCTCCCCATTGCTTTCAAAAGAGTATTCACAGGAATTAAGCAGATAAGCAAGTGAATGTAAAACCAGAGCTCCAGGGAGGACTCTTGAAGCCAAAACCAAGCATCAGACGTGTGATTCCCCACTGTCTTTTAGTGAGACGCAAGTGGGTGCCTTATTTTTCCTTTTAATTTTAAAGGGAATTCAGCCACCCTTGCTTAATGGGTAGTTTGCAGTTCTCTCAAATAGTAAAATATTAATCTCACTGAAGTGAGGTTCCGAAGGCACTGATAGTAAATTTGTTTTACAAGCTTTGTAGAGGGAGTGGGAGAGAGTTCCCAAAGTGCAACTAAATGCACTGGATGTGGCTATCCTTGAGGTCCGCTCCCCAGTGAGTCTAGCTAAAATAGGATATGGTCTTTAAAATCAGCTAATCCCTGATCCTCCTAATCAGCTAATCGGCTGTTCCTTTTATTTGTGCTAAGTAGGTTTTTATACAAAAATGGATATAGCTGTCTACTGTGATGGAAGTAAAAATTCAGAACGGTCTATTCTAATAATAAATTGCATGCTGATCATTTTTTTTACTGCAGCGAAGGCAGTTCAGCTGTATCTGATTGGCACTACTTCAAGATTTTTGATGTTCAGCA
>NW_010530036.1:0-3400 GCF_000687285.1 Phaethon lepturus | reverse complement strand
TCAGCAGGAGAAGAATATACAGTTGCAAAAACCAAAACAAAGCAAAAAACTCTCAATCTGCACATGCTGGAATGGCAACAAGCCCAACTGCAACAGCTTACCAGACCCACTCACAAGTAATGAGGCACTGGGACACACAAGGAATGCGTATACGATGGGTTTTGTTTTAATGCAGCGCCCGAATGTTTCCGTCCGGATACAATGTCACAGACTTCCTTGAAACCTATTTAAATGACATGTATGAACGTGGTTGAAAATTTCAGCTGTCGATTCTGCAACACTCCTGCAAATCTACTTTTTATCACCCCTATGTTCCTGTTGGACATGGTAGGCATTAAAGGGCAAGGAAAAGGTGAGACGCTGAAAGTATGTAGAGATGACTCATTTCTTGTAGTGAGCTGCAAGCAGACTCTACTGATACATACATACTTCACTATGAAATTTGCAGTGCCTTATTGGGGAAATAGTTTTCTTCCTTAGTAAATCAAAGAGCTGCCCAGGAAGTTGTAAGTCAGGAAAATAAACATAACTACAGGAAAAATATCTGATTAATCTAAACATATCTTTTCTCTCTCAGGCAGATTAATATGAATTTTGGCTTGTGAAGTCAGGCTGAAAGGATGTGACTGGGAAAGTTCAGGGATGGAATTGGTTTAGACCAGGAAGTTTTGGGAAAGATCTTAGTTCAGAAATCTCTAAGATCACTGGATCTTGTCAGGTTTTTTTCAAACACGGAAGCAAGAGCTGGACCAATTCTGTGTAGCATCGGTGCTACACTGCTGGTTCATCTCTGGGAGCTCAAACTCATATTAGGAAAACACTTAAGAATGCCCTTATGGCTACCTCGTTTTAAGAAAGCACAATGCATGCTCTTTATTTTAAGCACATGCTTAGGTCTCGCTTTCCAAGTTGAAAGCATGCTTAAAGATTTTCCCGATTACTGAAGGTTTCTTATAAATATTCATATATGGACACTTTCTCTACCACATCACCCAAATTAAATATCCTAATTATACTCAGACTTTACAATGAGGCAGGCTATTGAAATAAGTTTTTAAAGATAAGGGATTAGTGTCATTTTATGTAACTTCAGTGATTGAGATATTAGTCACATAATCTATTCTAGTCATCTGCATTCCCTCCAGACTCACAGGAGGAGACAGAGGTTTCTAGAAGGGGATTCATTCTGTGGCTTAAAATTAGGTGTGATGAACTAGATCACGTCCAATAATTTTGTCTCCCCTACTAAGGAAAAAAAACACACTCTTCTTTGCTGAGATGCAGACATAAAGGATGTTGCAGTATTTCTAGCAACATTTAAATTTGCTATTACTATTCTGGTACAATTTCACGCTCCTCACAGAGGCCATCCCTCTTGCACTTAGCAAATACAAATGGACAGAGTCCTTGCCTTTACCACATAAAAGTGCGGGTATGCTTTGGAATAGTGGGCAATCAAATCCTCATTTAGTAAGTGTAACTGATTATATGCACCATGTAGCATGAATAAATGCTTTGTGTTAATTAACACTCTGTATCAATATTCCACCATTTGAAATTTCACCTGCTATTATCTTCTGTTGTTGTTGTTCTCTTTTTTTAACTTCAGAGAATAATTGTCAGATATCCTCTGAAATGTTCTGCTTATAGTTTAAATAAAATTAAATAAAGTAGTGTTATTGTATATTATTCATAACGCCATAGAAGCTTTAATTGCTTGAAAAGTGCAGACAAATAAATTTTGACTTATTTTGTTTCTTTTACTGTTGACTGTTTTTTTTTTAACATTAATTCAAATCCTGACCTTTCTCTGAAAACATCTGCTGGTTTGTAGTCACTGTAGACCTTGTTAATATTCGCATCAGCGAGAATGGATGCTCTCAGCTTTAACATATTCAGAAATTTACTCAGCAACATTGTGCTAGGATGTGTTGGTAGATATTTAGAATACAACTTCAGATACGGTTTTTGATAGTGAGATGGAGATATATGAGTTCTAATAAAAGAGTAGATTTTTTTCAAATGAAGCAGTTTTAAATTCTACTAAAGAAGAGTAATTGCTACTACTTAATAAATTATCCCTCTGTTTATCATATATCAGCTTTAAGACCATCTTGCAAGTTTAGAACTGGGAATAACCCCTAAAAAAAAGAATTTCACTAGCTACCATTAGATAATACTTTTTTCTGTAGTACCTTCAAAGTTTTGGAATTTTGCTGTACGTAATAGTCTAAAATACTTAATCTTTGGGTTGTAAATCACGTATTCGGTATCTGTACAAATATTGCTGCATACTTTTTGTAGGTGCAGAAATAAGGGAGAGAAAGAGGAGTTTAAATATATCTAAGGGATCTGGACCCAATTCCCATATAAATGATGTAGTTTAGATTATCTCACCTAAATTATAAAATGAAAAATAAAATGGTAATGTCTTGCAGGTATCTGATCTCACTGAATAGAGTACCCAGATATCAACTATATATAAAGTCGCTGTGTTTCATAGTCATTATGATGATTTTTGTCCTCCTAAGGTATTCAAAATGTGCAATTCACCTGACAAAAATCAGAAACACTGCCACCAAACAACATCGGTGTTTTTCTCTCGTGTTACAATATACTTTTTCTGCTGCTAGCCCTGACCCGTTAAGTCTTCCCATCTCACTTCTCCTAAATCACTAGTGATCCAGCACAACAGCCCTTCTGTCAGTCCAGCCCAGACACCGAGTGTGTTATCAGCTGCATCCAGTTAGCTGTACCTCATAACAAATTAGCTGACCAATCTAATGAGCAATATATGAGCAATCTAACTCTGTTGTTATCACATCAGTTAACATTTTTATATTGTCCACTGAAGTCAGCATTGACTTAGTAGTCAATGCAATGGCAAATTGAATGGCCATGGGCAATACCTAGACATTAATTCCACACACAGAAGGAAAAAAAAAAGTATTTATGCTTATAGTCAGCTTTTTAATAGTGTCAGATCAGTGTCTTTCAAGTTTTGGAAAGTATGTGGGGAGACTCAGTAATTGTATTCACAGGCTTATCCTAATAGCAGAAGGAAGACCGAATGTTTCTAGCAATTCTCCATACCCTCCTAGTGAGCTGATACTGCAAAATTGCAGTTTGCTGGCGGAGATCTAAAAATTATTTGGAGTCCTTAGAGGAACTGAAGATCACCTACAATGTTTTGACAGAAAAGGTTGGAAATATTGAGTTTTTTGATCACTTGCTTAGAAAAAAGATTTAAAAGCATCCTGCACTGCAAATATTATCTAGTAAGAGAAACACAGCTATAATATTGAGATATTAAAGGCTTTTCTCCATTCAGAAGTCATAGAATCACAAAATCACAAAGGTTGGAAAGGACCTCAAGATCATCAAGTCCAACCATTAGTCC
>NW_010530035.1:51174-57493 GCF_000687285.1 Phaethon lepturus | reverse complement strand
ACTTATATTTGGTATAAGTATATACCAAACACAAAGGTGTTTCCCAGTTGTTCACGTTAACTTGGGAAAACAAAAGTTGTTATTTTCTACTGACGCTTTGATTGAAAAGTGATTCCTTTTCCCTGATTTTTCTTCTGCTATTCTGGGCGTTTGTATTTTCTACTTATTCTGTATGAGTGATGAATAACTTGTAAAAATTTAAATACTTTTTACATTTGCGGTGTGTTTACTAAGTGTTAAACCACATCAAAATGTCAAATTTGAGGTTTTTCTAAGAAATGTATATTGTATCCAGAACTATACTCCACATAGAAAAATTCCAATAGTATCTGTTTAGTTCTGATTAATCTTTCTTTTTGGAACAGAGATAAACAAGAGTGTTATGAACTTAACCATACAGTTTCTAGACTCACTGCATCATATTTCGTCACTGTGCAAGAGCCTGGCTGACCTGCTTTTAATGCAAGGGTGTTGAAATTCCATCAGTCAAAAGTCCAGTAATTTAGATATGTTAAATCAAGTCTTACTCTAGTAGAACTGGAGGGCTGCTTTGGTTTTAGCACTTCTTAGAAAGCAAAATTTAATTTTTTGCAATGTTTTGCATTATTTATTTTTAATTTACAGATAGAAGTAATTATTTCACAATGCTAGGTGTTTACAGCTAAAGACGTAATGTTTTGTGACTCAGTTAACAAACTATACTTTTAATGGAATCACTATAAAAATTCCTCCCAAATGTTTTCGATCTTAGCTTTTATTATTACCACAAATTTAGTAAGTGAAAGTGATATAAAAGAATAGAGCAGACAAGCAATCAAGCAATCATTGAATCATAAAATGGTCTTCCAGGTAACAAGCTGTCCTCAAATATAATCAGAATTTTTCATGGACTTCAACATACCTAAAGTTTATTCTGTGACCTCATCGTACAGGAAACATTGCAAATTTCAGACCTATACTACAGAACAAACATCACAGACTACACTCATTTTAAAGTTAATGACTTCAGAAAATCTCCAGTAAATGCGGCTACTAATGCACATTAAAAAAAAAGAAAAAGGATGTGGACTAACGTACACATTATGACAAAAATAGGCAATGATTACAGGACTGGGAAATAGAACTAAAAAAACTATATAAAGATGCCTCAAAAATATGAATTACTTCTCATCTTTGGCGTCTGTCTTAACAACACAAGTAAGAATGGTTTGATATACTTGTTTGTATCAACTCTTGCATATTATCCAGAACAACAGTTATATAATCTCAGAAAATGGGTATTTCAAAATTCAAATTGATAGTTTCCTGCGTATCTCACTGCTCTTCATGACAACATGTTTCAGTTTAGTATATACTGAAAAAAACCCCTATCTGATCTCTATCTGATCTGAAATATCTCTTTGGGTATTATTTATCACTCTAGATTTCCCATATCATCTTCGTGTGGGTTTGTGAGTGTGTACACAAGTGCTTGTACCTGTTCTAAAAGGGTTAACTGAAGATATGTTTTCTTATGGAATTTGTCTAAAAACATCAACAGTGAAATACATTTTGTGACTGAGTATCATTTTAATGTATTTTTTTCCAAGAGTATATCTCTGTTTTGCAAACTTTTGTAGGAGATGGAAACAGAGTTGTTATCAAAATAGTTAGCCCAAGCAGCAGCCCAAGGAAAGGGCTTTCTCTAACTTGGCAAAGTAAAGTGATTTTGTTGTAAAAAGCACCACAAAAACCTTTACTGGCTGAACTGAAGGGGCAGTTAATTACAAGGAGCTAGGAATGAACAGCCAGGGGCAAGAACTTCTTAAATTGAAGTTATTCTTAAATTCTTAAAAAAAACTTCTTAAACTGAAGCCAGAATTGCACTAAGCAGGTTGAAACCCTTTCATTGCTGTTTTTTCAGTCATGTGAAAATTTCTATCCCCAGGTATACAGATCCTTACATCAACCTATAAAAATGAATAGACATATCTTCCCTTAAAAAAAAAATTCTATGTTGGCTGAACATAGCAATTTTGAATTAAGTTCCCATCTCATCAGGGTATTCAGAAATTGAATTAATAAAACCTGACTTGATTCTTAGTATGGTTACACATTTCTTCTGTGACCTGAGGTACATATTGTCATCCCACAGGTCATGTGAAAATACTTTTTTTTTTTCACTGTTATGCCTCACTTATTTAAATGAAATCTCTTCAGTGGGAGAAGTGTACCTTACCAAGTATCCATAGCATACCTATCAGAAAAAGACAAACACTGTTCCAAACCTCTATATCTTTCTGTAATGCAAGTTTTAATAATCACTGTCACATAATCACATCACCTATGTCTTTCAACTCGTAAACCTTAAAAGGTTGGGGAAACTCTCAACTGCCACCTCTCACTGTAAATTATCATATCACGTATGAGAAATGCAGGAAGACACAGAAGATTTTACATAAGGGTCTTTTGGATGTAAATGTCAATGCTTTACCTGCTTAACAACAGCCTATATTCTCTGACTTTCTTCTGCTAATTTGGTTTTGAGAGGCAGGTATAAAGGACAGTGCAAAGATTACAATTTCTCTGACTTGCTGATTGCTTTCATTTTGCAGTTAAGTGTGGTTTGTGATTGACTGCATGACTCCAATATTAACAAGAAAACACAGTGACTGCCTCTAAGTACTTTCATTCCAATTCTATTTAATGAAAACAGGTATCAAATAGCTAAGTAAAAATCAGCGGTTCAACTGCTGAGGTAATTAACCTTCCCAAACTAAGCACACAGATCTTAGATTATTTTAGGTCTTAGACTATTTATACCTCAGGTTATTTTAGAATCATCACCAGTACTGATTATTTTTCCTTTTAGAAGATGAAATACACAGTGGGCACAACCTTACTGAGGGCCCAACTTTACTCACCTCAACGTATGAAATTGGAAATATTCCTATCTTGTCAGCCAGCATTCCTTCTGCCCAGTTTTCATCCACGCGGCGAATTACAGTCAGAACATCATCCTGTGTGAACATGCAGTGATTATGTCTCCGAGCTCTAATTAAACTTCTAATTTAATTTCCCTCCATTACGCACAGGTAATCAGAGAAGGTGGTACATGGACAAGAACAGCAGAGAAGGCACTCTGTAAAAGGAACATGCCGCTTTGGGGGTTGAAGTCAGTTCCAGCCTTCCTTTTCCTATTCTGTCAGAGTTCAGCTAACTGTCCACAGCTAGTCTCAGCCATCTGACTTCACCCTTACTGCCAGGCTTCCCGCTGTGTTCAATCCATGGTATTCATCAATCCCCCTTTAAGTCCCTGGTATTCATCAACAGAACTACAATCTTTTTCCTTCTCAACTGACTCATTACCTCCTCTTCCCTAGATGTTGCTTTCCTACTTAAGTACTCAAGAACACTGGTAAGTGATATGATTTCTTTCACATCTACATGGAGCATTTGGGATAGATATGGTTTTGAGAACGTTACATAAAAAAAGGGTTGATGTGCACATTAGACACTGCTCTCGCTTATACGAGATATGTAATTGTTCCATACGCAAGTTAAAATATTTGGAAACAGATAAGCTTACTCAAGCAACAGTGCAGATTTGAAAAAAACAAAACAGTTTGCCAACAAGTTAATCAAAATATGCAAGCTAATGCCAATCATCCTCAACAGTACTGCTGTTCTGTCTTGTAATAACCACTGTCCGTCCACATGTTAATATCCTTCTTTTTTAGAATTTTGGCCATCCTTTTCATTTTCAAAAGGCAAGGGTAGAAAAGCTATGAGCTCACATTTGATCTTGCAACATTTTTGTGCAATTTGATAAACTAAAGAATCAGACTGGAAAAAAGGATTCCTTTTAAAACTCTGTATCATTATGTGCCTTGCAAAACAGAAAATTAATCACAATAGAAACAAGAACAGAAGAAACATCATATTTTCCAAAAGGCAATTAGTAATACTATAGAACGACAAAGTTTAGTAGTACTTTGTGCCTAGTATCTAGATCCTAAAAATGTCACTGACTAAATGCAAAGCTGAAAACAGTACCAACTCAAAAATTTAAAATAAGCATTTCTTTCGAAGATGGAACACTTAATTCATAACATAGGTTATTTCTCATAAATTAAGACCATTACTACTGCAATTATGAAAAACTGCATTCTCAAAAACAAAACCTCAGAGAAATTATCTGTAATTTAGGAAGAGAAAGCAGGCAAAACTAAACAACATAGGAGAAATACCTGCAGAACTACTTGCCCTTTTCGTATTTAAAAAAAAAATGCAGACAAGACTACAGAACAGTCTTATTGTTTCTTATCCAAGTGAATGAAATTATTAAAAGAAAATAATAAGTTTTATTCTGTTTTTACCTTTGCAAATGGTAAACAGTCTTTATCTGCTTCCTTGTCTTTTACTTCAAAGTCATAAAGTGCTTTGCACTGAGGCGGAGGTTGAGGTAAAGGTTTAATAATCTGAACAAAATTGGTAGGAAAAAAGCCATGGATGCCATTGACTTCTCCATGATACCAATTTTCATCCACCTGTCGACGCAAAATGATGATGTCTCCTTTATTGAATTTAAGATCTCCAGGTTCTTTTCCCTCGTAGTTATACAATGCTTTGGCACATGGTAACTGAGGTACACCCTAGAGAAGAAGAAAAAAAAAAACCACTAGAATTAGATGAATGTTACTAAATGGAATTTGTATTATATTCTTCTATAGAGTCAGAAGACTATGAATGCAACTGTATAAAATTGCTAAGTAAAATTATACACAATAAAACTATTTTATTGCAATGATTCTACAGATTTACCCAAACATGTAGGAAGAACTTCAGTCCTATAGAGTCTTAATATCCCCCTAAATTTCATTATGATTTTCATTAATGCTACAATGTTGCTAGACACAAGAGAGGCACAAAACAGTAATACTTTAACCCTCATGTACTAATTCACTAAGCTTCAACATTAAAAAAAAAACCAACACACATAAAACAAAAAACTGGAAAGTATCCTGATCACTTGAGAGATCTGACAGAAAAATGCTGCAAGAAAATACAGCACTAGAATAACAAATTTGCTGTAAGACCTTTAAGGTGTATCTTCTTCTTGATTTTCTTATCATTTTCCTCACCTTATTTCACAGGCACAGAATGCTAAGGATAAGGACATAAAGGAGGTGTTTTCCAGCTTGAAAAACAAATCTCACTTTATTAAAGGTGAGCTATTTTATCCTGGAACAACCCTTTAAAATTAATATTTATTTAAAAACCTGGCTAAAAAGCATTACCGGGAAAAATCTGTTGAAGGTGTGCATCCTTGAGTTTCGTTCACTTGATTCCTCACAGGGCTTGATAATATATCTCACATTTAGCACTTAAAATTTTGTCTTTCAATATAATCCAATTTGTTTGGACATCTTTAATTTTTGTGTATGGTTTTATAAACAGATTAATAATTTCATGAATGGATGAATAGTATCTTAAAGATTAGCTTATTTAATAATTTTCTTTCTATACCAAACATTCAAGGGAAACCATATGTATATATATAGGTACAGACAACTATGATTTACATATGAATACATGAAAAAAATCACAGTTCATTCTATTGCATCTGGGAAGGACACTAAAACTATTATATTAGCGGATCCATGCAATTGTTCACAAAAACTGCTGATCTTCAGGCTGAAGCAAACAGTATTTTTCTTCATGATCACACTTAACTGCATCAGTGCAGAACGTAAACACCACTGGCACAGTGTGCGTAAACCTGGACAGGGAAAAAGACATCAACTAGAGCATTTGTGGGCCCCAACTGGTTGAGGGGGAAATTCATGGCCACAATAGGAGAATTAAAAAGTATTCTATGTACATATGTATTTTTTTAGTCCTACGCGCTCTCTGCAGAGTAAACACAGAGAACGAAGGAAGCAGTCAGTGTAGAAGTAGTAAGCACAAGTGCGGACCATAACTGGGCGGGGGGGAGAGGGCAAGTTGGAAGCAAAAAGAAACACATCTCTACACCCGAGAGGAAACACAGCTTGCTTATCCACTGCCATCCCAATAACAAACCAACCAACCAAAAAAATTACAGCCCTTCAGTGATTACAAGCCAAAGAATTACTTGGTAGAAAATGAGCCCCAAGCAATTATGGCTACTACAAGACACATACATCTCTCTCACGCTGCTGGGAATAGCTGAGTTCTCCCAGGAATCACCCCGTTGTCCTGGGAGAAAGCTTTCTACCTCTGCGTTCTGAGGAAGAACTTTAAGATTGTCTGTGTGTATAAAATACAGTTGGGAAAAAACATCTTTTTAAAAACAAAC
>NW_010530035.1:44906-51143 GCF_000687285.1 Phaethon lepturus | reverse complement strand
CACAAGAATGCCATCTCAGCAGATCACGTCAGAGTGATAGAACTCATCGATTAGTCATCATTTAATTGTTAGAACTCAATATTGCATTTATGCAGTTTAACACAAAGCCTCCCATGAGAAAACCTTCACTCAAACACACAAACATCTGTTTATATTTTATAGTTAGTTCCTTCCCCAGTGTATAGGTTGAGTTTCTGCAAAGCTTGCTTCCCACATTAAAAATGGTTCCAGTCTGTAATTTCAAACAGAGCAAAGTTCAACAAAACACACACTTGGTTCTCAGTCAGCCTGCCAGGGATTAAAGAGAAACAGTTAAGCGACTCGGAAGAGAAGTGAATGCCTTTTTCTTCTGTCCCAGAGGGAGGATGAAGTGAGAAGGAACGATGGGGAGCGCCGCTCTCAGGGGTACCGTATCAAGGGCCCTCAAGCACCATCTTCACATGCCTCGTCCTCTGAGCAACCTGGGAGCCACAGCTTCACGGCTGATGCCTTCCGGGCCGCCGCAGTTAGCGGCCTTGGGCGGCTCCGGCCCCCCTTCTGCCCCACCGGCTGTTCACCAGGAGAGAAGGCCATGAGGATATGCCGAGCCGGAGTTTACGTTTCGCTCCGAGCCTCTCACTTGGCTAAACATGAAAGGAAGGCTTTGGAAGAAAAACTTCGCAGCCTACCCTTAGGTTTACAGCTGCCATTTACCCTGCCAGCTCTTTGAGAAAGCAAAAACAACAGGAAAAAAACCACCAGACAAAAACCATTTTGGCAATTAACATATAAAACTCAGAAGACTCCACACAAAATAGGTTTCTTAGAATTATTTCCTCAGTCCTTATGCAAAATCCTCATGCAAAAATATTTGAACTTCTAATACTACTGCTGATATACAAACTGTTTAAATTAATTTTCAGCTAAGGCATGGATATACATACATTTCACATGCCAGATTCCTTTAAAGAAAATAAAATTAATAATATATCATGACATCACAACAAACAGTTTAAGAAGAATATAAAAAAAAAAATACATACGCATTCATATATGAGAGGCTTGGGTCCCTCAGATTTATTCTTCCAACCCAGATATTTTGTCTTAGAAACCCACAGAATTTGCTTACAATTTTCCTCTTTGGATTTATAGTTTGTCTTCAGTCACCTTATTTCGAACTTTACTCTTATTTTTTTGATGGACAATATGCAACTGTATGTATTTTTCATGAGCTTAAGCCAAGAGAAACTTATGCCTGCACAGAAACATGAGATCTGATTTCCTTTTAAAAAGGACTTTTCTGTGGCCGAAGCCCAAATGTAAATATGCTTACACTGGCGTAAAACAGTGCTCATTGTATAACCTACTGCACTTGGAGAACCAGCATAAGCTAAAGTAGCAGAAATAGTAAATCCCCTCCCAAGGAAATTAATGGAACAGAGACCAGGTCATCTGCAACTGTCTCCTTCCAAGCCTCCCCGGCTGTGGTGCTGCTGGCTGTCACTTTGCCAATGAGGCAGGCATTCCCTGTTCTCCGGCTGGGAGACTGGGATGTGGCCTGGGCTTCCCTGTGAATCTCCCCAGAATATCCATGCTGTTTTCACCTGTTTGACACACACACCGAGTGTCTTCAAGAGGCCAGGAAGTCTTGTTTTTACAGAAGTACTGTTTATGTTAGCAGCAAGACAGACAAAAAAAGATTTCTGAAACTGCCTACGTGCACAACCGAAGCGCTACCAGCCTCCAAAAAAAGCTGGCCTGCTCAGACACCTCAGCAGCAGTTTTTATGCCTCGCTTCTAAGCAACTTCTGCCTTTCTTTACAAAAAATCTAAAAACTGGAAGTTACTATCATTTTGATCCATGTTTTAAGAGGATCTTGATAATGATCAGTTATTTGCAATTTTCTTACAAGACAGAAAAAAATATTTTTCTTCATCTATATTGTTATTCTCTTTCCATGCAGTTCCTGAATCAAACCAAGTCACATTAATAAGCAGGAAAAGATGAGAAACTTTCACAAAAAATCTCCAATTACACAGCAATTCTAAGTACAGTAAGTCTAGTGCTACAGAGGTGTTTTTATCAGTCTAACTTTTTTTTCCTCCAAAGAACCAGTATTGTAAGACATACTCGGTTGCCAATGAAAGCTGCCTTTACATAAGGAAAGGAGTTTTTAATATGCTGCAGCCAACTTGTTTGCAAGGCAGATTTGGGTCGAGTGAAGTCTTTACGTGTACATTCTCCAACAGGTACAGGTATACCCGCGATCCCTTCTTCAGACTCCTAGTCATTCAAACCTTTTCAATGACAATATTGCTTCTTTTAATCGTCTAGTCGATTCTCTATCATATTGTTGCCTTCTTGACTCAAATCTTTCAATTGCTTCCTTTTATTAGCTTTTTTAATGCGTATTTTTGCTTTCTTGTCTTCTTTGGCCTTTATGAAGCTCTCCAGTCCTACACGCAAGAACATCCCATTTTGCACTTAGAGTTTTTTCATGTTTCTTTCATCTTGCTGGCTCCAATACCTGTTTTCAAGTCTTAATTTAAAGCCATCTGATCTGTTTAGTTCCATTTTTTTTGTTGCAGTCTCCTTTGTTCTTTCTGTACCTGCATTTAAATTTTCACATATTTTGAGACACACAGCTTATAAGAATATTTCACTGAAGACCTTCTTAAACTGCTTACATTGATAGATGTGTTTCCTTCAGTAGGATTTCCTTCTAAAGGAAGGAAACATGCTGCCTATGTTAAGCTATAGATATATGGCTGTCACCCAAACAAATTAAATACTCAGTTTTGCAGAACACACCAACCTAGAGGTGATAACGTTTGAAACTAAGTCTGCTCATTTCTTTTTGAGTTCCGGAACGCAAAGTGTCTTCATAATCCAAGAAGAATGTTAAAAGCTGGCTCCCTGTATTTACAATTCTCATCTAAGGAACAATACAAATGAGGTCAGATTTGCTCAAAGAAAGGCTAACTCAAGCGTTATTAATCTGCATCTGATACTAAATTGTTAGTGGAACCAGTTTTACATACTTCTAACATTGGAACTATCTTGGAAGACTGCTGAGGTCATCACTGCAAACGAAATGGTTTCCAATCATAGCACCTCTGAGGTTCCTGCTATCTCAATATAAAAATGTAAGATATTTTTATGTCAGGAGGCTGTGTCAGATTGCCAGTATGCTGTAATAACGATAAAAACAAACCTTTGGTATCATCCGATATGAATTACTGTTGCTCTACTGCATA
Organism: Phaethon lepturus; assembly: GCF_000687285.1. NCBI lineage: Eukaryota > Metazoa > Chordata > Aves > Phaethontiformes > Phaethontidae > Phaethon > Phaethon lepturus. The sequence goes on along the minus strand of NW_010530035.1, from coordinate 47,906 downwards.
CAATGAAACAGTATTTTTTATATGACAGTTCACTAGATTATGGAAGTATGCAATGTTAATGTTGGTAAGTATATTCACTTCTACTAGTTTCTAATGATACAGTTGTAATAAATCTCACTGTTCTCAGCACACGTTAAATAAAGAACCACACCTTTGACTTAAAACAGTAAAAAATTTGGAGTTGTTCTGAAATGCTAAAGATGGTTAGTCACAGCTTGGTACAGTTTTTGATTTTAATAAAAGTAGAAGCTGTGCATTGAGAGGAAACTAGCTAACCAGGCTACCCTGATTAAAGAGACCAGGTTTGAAACCCATCTGTGTGTAACTTAACAGTGACCTACATAACAATAAACATTTCGAAGAAAGATTACTTTAGCAAAAAAAAAATAGGATGCAGGATAAAAAACAGAGTCAAGCCAACATATTTGTTATACTTTTGGAAAAGCTGAACAACTGCAATCAGTACACATTTTAGGTTCTTGATAAATGAAGAAATTGGATGAGATTTTAAAAATTATTTCATTTGACCATCAAGTTAAAATTGCAAGTAGACCTGCAAAGCTTCTCTGCTACTAGCTAATGATTACAGAATATGGAAAATTTTCTCTAACACTTATACATGATAACTAACACCAGTACTAGCTCTAGATGTAACAGTGTGTGACGTACCACAATACTTTTTACCAATTTCCAGATTTCAGCCATCTAGTGCAGGTTGAAATGCCAAGCACTCCTACGACGCTTTGCCTGACTCTGTTGAGGACTTTATCAGTTAACTTTGCTCTTGGTAACTTGCAGCAGAACTTCACAGCGCAGGCTCAGAGAAACCCTATATTATGTAATAGAAAGGTAGCTCCTCTCCTCACGTAAACAATTTTTATGTGGTCTTTTGAGGTAAACTATCAATGACCTACTTAAAGTAACCAGTTTATGAAAGTCCTTTCTGCTTCCTCTGTCTTAACAGTTTTTGGAAGAAAATATTTTGGCATTTTTTCTTCTCTGATGTCAAGAAATAAATATAAGGTTGTTTAATGTAAGTACGAGCAACTCTCTCCCACAAAGTTGTTTTGAAATTAAAAGCTGGAATACAGGAGAATGAAAGGAATTTAAAAATGTTGCCTCAAGGCCTAAGCAATCAGACTAATAATATGGAAGGCTAGAAAGGGACGTTTACAAAGTTTTCCAAAGGCACTTAGCCCAGTCCTGCAATACCTGTGTTTCTGAAAACTTTTTTTCCAAATTAAAAAAAATGAGTGTCTTCAGAATGCCACCTTCTTTGCCTCTGCCTATCCAAAATGCAAAAGTTGTCAGCTACTTACTTTTCCAAGGTTTGTTAGGTAAAGAAAATTCTGAATACTTTCCACTAAGTAAGCTCTCAAAGTAACCAAACAAGTAAGTAAAAATAGGAAAAAATGGAGAGGAGAAAATAATTATATCCTGCATACTGCATGTCCCCAAATATTTTAACTCCATGCACTTGACAGGTTAAAGATTGCTTCTTTCCATGGGAGGGGGGGCGATGGGGTATGGAGAAGCGAGGAAACTGCTCTGCACAGGAAAAACTGAGAAAGTGACTTTCAATTTGCAGAAGAGGATTTGGGTCTGTATTCCCATTGATTTCTAAAAGGAAAGCCAATGCATATCAAACAATTTCATTCCAAGTTTTTTAAAATCTTTTGATTAATTGTTTACTACAAAACCATTTTGCTTTGAAAAAAACCAGATCCTTGTAAGAATATAAACAAAACTTTAAAGTGTGCACTATGTAGAGCTAAGTTGTTTATATAAAATAGTTCTTTCCAAAAGCAACGATTTGCTTTAAAGATCTGCTCTTATAAGTTGTTACACCAAACTCGCTGGTCCGTCTGAAAATGCTATTATCCCCACTGGTTTTCTCTTGCTATGTTACAACTCACTAGTGTGTGATGCCTCCATAAAACTGTTTATTTTTCTTGTCCCAGTGCCATTGTACAGCAGTGTGGATCTCCTAATCTCTTTAAGCACGTCAAGTTGATATGCAGCATAAGTTCATTCCATTCCACTTAAACTCATCTACCAGTGTATTTTTCAATGCATTCTGTTTTCATGTAGTATGACCTATGGCTTCTAAGACCAGAATAAGAATACTTCATACTCCAAGAAGAAGGAAAAAGAAAGACACCCAGCCCTCTTGGCAAGCATACGTCTAGGGGAGCAGTACAACTGTGAGACTGGGTAGCAGGACTTAGTAGTCCTACTTCAAACTGCCACTAACTACTCGCATATCCCTGAAGGAGTCTCAGTGTGGGGTTAGATTTTAGAGTTTATCTCGTGTTTCCCAATCATATCCAATTTGTCAACATTAAAATCCCTACGGACATCTGAAGTTAAAGGGAGGTCAGTTCTTCGGAAAATGCTGTTGTTTCCACTTTCTCTATACACACCTACAGAAGTGCAAGAAACTTACCTCACAGGGATTAACTTTATCTTTTTAAAGAGTACTTTGGAAAACAGATGCAGTAGATTATTGATCCGCTGATGAACTTTATTTTTCTAGCCATCTTGAGAAAAGTGACTTATCTTTATAATAATAAGGCAAAGACACTTTTCCAAGAAAAAAGTGAATCAGAAAAATGTAGAGAGAAAAGCAGCACAAAAATTAAAAAAAAATAAAAATCACATAAGATAAAGTATGTGAAGCTCAAGAACCTGTCAGAGACCTGCTAAAAGACTTGGAAATAATGCATCTCATGTAGTTTTCTGTGATATATATCACTGAAGCTCAGAATACAGAACTATTCAACTGTTCAAAATACCAAATTGCTAGATAGCACTTCTGTGTTTATCAAGAAGCCTCATTTTGCCTAGTCACCCATTAAATGCCTTTTGTAACTATTTGCCAATACAGATTCTTAAATATCACTTGCTTTTTTCGCTTGTCATATGAACGTAAAATCACAAAACAGCAACTACAGAGGAGGCAAAACACCCCTCTGAAAACCACCAAAATACAGACCATAC
>NW_010530035.1:32179-44875 GCF_000687285.1 Phaethon lepturus | reverse complement strand
TCCCTAAATTCACTCTTACCTGACTATTGGCTAGCCTTCTCTTCTCACTCTTCATTTTAGTTTCCAGACAAACTGGAAACTACACATCCTTTTGCTGCTGCCCAAATTCATACTCATCCTTCTAATAGTTACCTGGAAGTCACTCTCTCTGTCAAAAGCCATATATGCAATTGCTTAAAGATCCAAATAACTGATGCCCAAGCAAGATGTGTGCCATTCTGAGCTCAAAGACCAGATTAAATAGAAACTTTCACGTAAAACCAGAATACTCTTCTTTCCCATTGGCTTTATGGGAGGCAGCTAGAGATGCCATAGGCCTTTTCAGACCCTTCCACAAACAAGTAAAGCATCAGCACTGCAACTGTTATAATTTGAAATCTGCAACAGTCACCAGGAAGGGGAAAAAAAAAAAAATTAAGTCCAACAAAACATTCACAAAACATCTTGCTGTAATTTCTACAGCCAGTATGGCAGATATAATTTACATGACAGCCTGTGAGAATTTCTGCAGCGTATGTAGTAGCTGATGAAGATATAGGGACAGAGTCAACAGCAATCTCAGAGAAAGGAGACATCTGGCAATGCTAAGAAACATGTCCCTTCTTTTGTTTAATACAGTCTCTCTTCCCGCCCCCCCACCCCAAATACATTAACACAAAACCTCACTGCATGAGAAAGAAATAAAAGGTCTACACAACCCCATAGGGTACTGTAACACTTAGAGAAGATCTCATTATAAATGTGGTACACATGGTTGTGCTATGCTGGAGAAACAAAGGTGAGAAACAAAGGTAAGAAACAAATAGAAATATGTATGTCGTCTACCGGTCTTAATAGGGCTACTCAGAATACATACCTTCTCTTTCATTTTTGCATTAAACATAAGCCATCAATACTGGAAAAGTAGCTTTATTTTACTGTCCACATTTAAAATTCTCACAAATCTGCATTTTGTAATGTCACTTCACAAAACACATTCTGTTTGCTCACATTAAAAAAAAGTTAGTCTACTTAGTGCAGAAGATTGGAACATTTGATTTACCAGCGAAGCACTGGGACACAGGAGGCCCTGTCCCTACTTCAGGGAGCTGCCATCTTAACACAAGTATCAAAAGCTCCAGAGGGTTTATCAATAGTATAAAATTGTAAGAGTAATGCTCTGTATTATTCTGAAGGTTTTTACACTTTGAAAATGAATGTAAACAAGCTTCCCTCACTGTGATGTGAAAACGAGTATGTTTACTTGTTGCACCAAGAAAAGGAGAGGGAATTCCAGGTGAGAAGACAGATTGAAAAAAATTGAAAAGAATAAATGAGAAATGAGATTGCCAAGAGCAAACGCTTACTGCACTTTGAAGTTGAGGAGTTTGAACATGATACAGAAGGAGCAAAGCCAGCAAATGACTCCGAACAAGGGAGTGACTTGGTAAGATTACTCGTGGTGAGATCAGCATGAAGAAACTCTCAAATATTTTGCTGCCAAAAATTGTGCAATGGGAAAACACAGAGTTGCAAATGAAGAGGTTGCTGCATTTTTTCATGAAAACCTATCAAGGCTGACAGGGGTGACTTTTTATCCAAGCATGCTTTGCTTTCCATTATGATCAAGTGTTAATGTATTCCCTGCCAAAACTGTGCCAGGTCAAAAATTAAAACAACTGTGTCAATGGTGTTTAAAAAAAAAAAAAAAAAAGAGTAACCACACACAGCTTGCCTATTTGAATTTGATTTTAAAAACCTGAGATAGTACCTGGCATTCTACTGCCTGCTGAGAAAGTGTTTTTAGGTTTATTTTCAGTCACTTCCACTATTTTGTAAATGCTCAGGTGCTTGTCCAACCTTCTGGATGAACACAACATCATTGTCACACATACTTCTCCCGTATTCCCTGCAAACTCTTGCTGCCAGGATCTGGAGGGACTTTGTGATGCTCCTCCTGAAACCCCCTTACTCCCTTGAAATTCTTTTGGAATCAATTTAATTCCTTTAATAAGTTCAAACAGCCTCTTGCCTACTGCAGAAAAGAAAAGGTACTCATTTCTGCTGTCACTGTAGTATACACAAATATACGTTCATTGCATACACAGAATAAATAACAAGCTCCATTTGCTATTTATTTTTACTTATCCTTTAATTTTTTCATGCCTCACAACTTCCTGGAGTATCTTTTTTTTTTTTCCCCCACAAAAAAAAACATTTTTATGGTACTCGAAGCAGCTGGTCAGCCTTTTGAAAAGGCAACTAATCCTAGCTGAAATTATGCATTCCCCCCGCCCCCCCCAAGATGAATGTTCCTGTATGCTCTTTATTATACCAAAAGAGCTGAGTGAGCCAGAAGAATGCTACGTTAACACTTATCTCTTGTGCAGTGACAAGCTGGAGTTTGCACCTCCCAGTTATTTCAGCCAGACTGTAAAAGTAGACAAACAGCCTGGCGCAAATGAGCCTTCTGCTCAGCGTAGCACTGCTGGAACAGGCTCGAACCCATAATGCCTACAGAGGGTACTATGCTTCACATTTCATACTGCACAAATGAATACATTTTAGTATAAAAGTGTTACTGTAGAAAACAAGTGTGACCCACGTCTTGATTTTATCGGATCTGAATTGGTACGTAGACATTTCCTACCCGTATCTTGCATCACCACGCTCCCCCCCGCTGTCACTGTACCTTTAGAAGCCCTTCCTGTTGGCCCCCATAACCTCCTCAGCCTCCCTTCTGCCTGATTTTTGCCTTTCTTAATCCCATATCTACATGCTTAGTGTTTCTAAATTCCTCCAGTGTCATCCATCCCCACTTACACCTTCCCTACAATTCCCTTCTGCGAGGGAGCTCACAGGGAGGACTCTCCACTCGGCCAGCCTGGCCTCCCTGCAAGCCCACCCCACTGCTGGCTGTCCCTGCCCCGGAAGATAAATCTGCTCTCCTGGGGCCTGACATTACTCCGCTCCTTAACTTGCAAACAAATCTCCAGCAGTATGTGACTACCTCTCTGCAAAGCAGTGCAGAAAGACATATTCCAGCTGTTCATGTTAGTTAGCCCCTTATCCTGTTACGAGTTGCCACTGCTTTCACGTGGGAGCTAATACTTAAGTAAGGCGTCAAACTCAGTTACTCCTGCAGATCTTGACCAAGTTTTCTCCTAAGTCGCCCAGCTCTAGACTGTCCTTCACTGTACAGGAGTGCTTAATTTTTACAAAAACTATAGCTCAAATACAGCAAAATCTCTCATTACTGTAATTCCACCGTCAGCGGTGGGGAGAGTTACATAAGGAGTACACAAAGTAGAACTAGGTATTTCAGGATAGACAGGAAATGATTTTCCACTTTGCTTTCAAATGCAGTTGTTTATCCAAGAGGTGTGTTTTGGTTTGTTTTGTTTTTAAGCGTGACAGGTGAACAAGGGTTAGAAATTCTAGGCAAGAAGAGGCTTACATTGAAAGGACAACCTGTTCATCACCTCTCAGTATTTTACCACAGAAAAACTACCAGAGCTTAGGTCCAGCGAGGTCTAGTCAGTCTGCGTTTGCTTACAGCAGTTCTGCTCCTCTAGTCCACTTGCACTTGTTGACATTCTATTATTAGTTGGTTACAACAAACTGAACAGATCTCACTGCGCCACAGAAACTAGAAGCATTTAAACTACTTAAATGAATGGTCTTTCTTTTGTGTTTGCATTCACCATGGAAAGAAGAGGAAATTTTGAAGTACTAAGTTGATCATTACCATGCTGTCGTAACGCAGATTAAATCTCTCTGTTTATGGATAATTCGCTCAGGAAATCTTCCCCCATCTTTTTTGAATTTGGTAGACACTGCCTCAAAATGGTAAACTTTGAGTATTATATGCAAGAAAGCTGCTTCTTGATAGTAGTCCTCTATTTCAAAATACCATCCTTTCTACTTCAAACAACAATTTAGTAGCAATTCTATCCTGTTGTCATAAGAGTTTTCCTAAAAGCCCTTTGCCTCTCCAAATGTTACGAGAGCTTTGTAGTCGTTTTGTAAAACAACATCAGAAGTATCTCTTGGACTTTTACCACAATTTACCAGTCTCTGCATCTATGAAAAACAAGTTTATACAAGTTGTGGTTTCTTTTTCCTTTCACGTATTTGGAAAAGTTAAGGAAGGTAATTTTTTCCATTTGTCTGTGATATAAACACAAAAGAAACAATCCATTCTTTCATCCAGTTCAATGAAAATGACCATTTTCCTTCCCCAACAAAGGAGGATTATTTATATTTTATACTATTAACTGTCTCAGATCTGCTCATAATTTTCATTTATGTGTTCATGCCATAAATGAAAATCTATACTTCTATATAATGATTTTAATAAAACAGCTATATGAATGACAAAGTTGAATAAGCAGTATATCCTTACACATTTTTTTTTTTTCATTTTGGACCAGTCTTAAAATATACAGACTGCACTACTTTTTGATGAAACTAAAATGGAAGATGTGCTCCAACAGTGATTTACTGTTCCAACATTCCCTGGAATCAGAGTAGAGTCTGCTCAAAGTATTACCTCTGAAAAAATACAGGCTGTGGCCACCGAGTCCTCAGCACCCACTGTTGTTGTTCTATGGATCCATTCCCACTGCAGATAACTTGCTAATATGGATATAGCCAAAGTTTTCCCAACCGAAAGAAGTTTTTTGTCCTCTGGTTGTACAATGTGATACATGCCATGATCTTAACGTTTTCTTTGAAATAATTAAAACAGTTGTCACTCCAGCCAAGTTAATCACACTATAGTGCGATTATAGTTATATTATAGTTTATTCCATGACACCCAGATTTTTCAAAAACCTGCCTCCTAAGGATAGTAAAACTGCTCAGATAAAATCACTAACAGTAAGGGACTAAATACCAGAAACTCTCTTGTAGGAGATAGTAAGCTCTTCCACAGGGCTGAGACCATGCACTTCTTAAAGTTTTAGAAGTTAAAATTGCTCAAGAAGCCTGTAAGCTCCTACTTCATAAGGACCTCCTGTTTGAGACTCTATAGTAAGCAAATTAATAACCACCTACTTACATTAACAGGGAATGCACAGAATAATTATGTTCCACAAATAAATTCTGAAGAACAACTTACAAGAAGCATAACTTTCTCATTTAGATAAAAAGTATTTTAATTATGCGGTTCAATCTTAATGCATTATTATGGGAAAGCACTGCTTTGGAGCCAAAAGTTAAGAATCAGATAGACTAATGAAAGGCTGATGGCTCTTTAATGCTCTCTCTTAACTATTCATGCTACTAAACTCGTTGAGATATATTTAGAAAGCAGAATTCAGTCGTGCTGCTTCAGAGTTCTCTGATTCAGACTCCAGTGAGGCTTGATGGAAGACAACTCCTTGAGCAGGATACTCAAGTAAATTGAAACTCCACCACTTTTTGTCATCTTGGTTGACAGCCTGCACCCTAAGGCCCACCGCTAATGGCGTTGGTATTTCTCAACTCTTGTATGAGACTGTACCTTACTTATATAGAATCAAACCAATGAACTACTCTTAAAAGAAACGCAAACGTACAGTAAAATCCCGGCGAATCACAACTGCATTAACACGGCCCTCAGCTTTGTAATTGTTCCACTCAGCACATGTGTGAATTGATGCTGACACAGAAATACTGTCCTGAATAAAAAGCCCTGAATATATATTCATGTAGCTACAAAGCTTGCATGTGGTACGACAACACTGATATTAGGCCAATATACCTGCTGTTGTCACACACATTCAACTTTCCTGCAAGGCAAACACTCTTCAACCCACTGACTTGAGCTCAAAGCCCCAAATTATCTTGTAAGCAACAAAACCCCCACATTTCTCCTAACTGTCCTTCCTGTCAAGTTTTGTAGACATTCCAAGTTTTTCCTCTTTATTCACTCAACTCTTGTTCTCTCGTTGTTGGATGGCTGAGGTTTAGGATTTGATGTGACCCTAGACATAGTTTTGGGAAGTATGGTATAGAAATACTGATATATACCATGACACATTCTGTCCAAAATTTGCTGCCTTCAACAGAGCTGGCTTGTAAGTCTGTCCCTGCACTGCCTGAAAGCCGGCATTTAAGGTTGTTTCGAAAAAGTTCATTAAGCCTGCGATGCAGAAAATCACTTTTTCCAGAAGGGCACCAAGTCTTGAACTGAACATACTGACAGATGAATAATTCCATCAGGAGGTTTCCACTGGCTTAGCATACTACAAAGATGTAGATGCTTCTTAAAGTACTTGTGTAACCCTCAGTAACTTTGGCCCATTATTTACCATCACTCTTCTGATTACGTAAAGCTGTAATTTGTATTAATTGCTATTCCTTTCCTGCCACTTGTTATATGAGATTATTTTTGCCAAATGTGTTATTCTTTTTCAGCTTTGGGAAAGTAGCCCCTTTGAATCACCAAACATACACATCAGGGGTTGCTTATACTGAACATAATTTACTGTTTTTCTAAGGAACCAATACCTTGTCTTGAACTTCATTATGACAGCCCAAAATGACTGTATTCCTGGACTCGGAAATTACACTTCAATCACATTTTATATGTTTCAATACATTCTGTAAAGTAAAATAATTATCTATATTTTTAGAAACTAACATTATGTCAATACAAGCTGTATAAGATCTTCAGAATAGGACTACTGTACAGAAGAATTTCAGTTTGAGACATTTCTTTATATTACATTAAGTGCTTAAGGAGTAAATAATTATTTTCTTTTTTTAAGCCTTTTAAAAAATTTTATTTAAAGAGTTGACAGCAAATTACATATAATCTCTCTTTGTTCTTTCCTTCTTTCCAATACTGTTTAAGGTCTTCTCACATTTCCCAATAGATAACTTTTCTCAAGTACAAAGTCACACTGATCTTACTTCATCATCTATATCAGTTATAAATCCTGGAGGAGACAGAAGCCAGACTGTAGGAATAAATACAGAGAGCCTGTGAGGGTCTGTTCCTAAATGCATTAAACATCCTTCTAACACAACAAACTGTTGTTTACAGCTATCTGCAGGTAACTCCAGTTAAAGAAATATATATCTAGTATTTTCTATATTGGAAGCAAACTCTCAGAAAGTAGTCTGAACTCTGGGATTTGCCAAATTAGAATGGTTACATTAATGTTACCATTTACTGTCACTGCACTGCACTAAAGTAAGATCTCCTCAATATCAAAGAAGGATCAAGTCACAGGAGCACAAGTTCTGCAGCTATGCACTATTTACAAAGAACTTGCATATGAAAAACTACACTTGTGCCAATTTTCATGTGCTTTCATACTTCGGTCACATTGTCCCAGTTTCTCTGACTTTCAGTCTTCTGATTTTAGTACTTATTTCAAAACTCTAGGCTTTACGGTTACTTAAATATACACTCTGATGTATTCACAAATAAATTTAAAACTCTTCTAGCTACGACAAAACGCCAGAAAGGTAATACTGCAGTTTCAAAATCTGAAAGTTAAATTAAAGTTACCACCAACTTGACTTTTTTCTATTCTTTAAACATGAGTTTGGAAAGCTCCCCTCTAGCATCCTGAATGCTTCGAGTTGCTGGTAGCGAAGACTAAGTAGTCTTTAACATTATTTATGAGACCTGAAGTACAAGAAAGAAACAAGCAAACCACATACTGCAACGTACATTTCAAAGCATGTTTTGTCTCCTCTACAGGCAACTCATATCTTCCCTGTTAATAGACTGGACTGAAGGTATCTCTGGATCCCTTAACAGTCTTTATATAATTTAAGAACAAAAGGCCAAAGGAATAATGTTCTGTGATAATGATCATAACAGGAATCCTTATTTACTGAAATTGTAAGACTTTCCACGTGAAACTATTTTTTTCAGTTCCCTGGACTCAAATCGCCTCAAATTTCCACCTCAACTTTACAGAGTGGAAATCTAAATGCAGAAAAAGCAGCCATGGATTTTCTGTTTAATCACAGCTTAAGATGCAAAAGCAAAGCTACTACAGCTCTTTTTCTGAAGTATCAAATAAAATACAAAGAAAGAGAAGAATTTTTTTAATGGTATGTTGCTTATCTATCATAATTCTTGACAATGTTAAAAAAAGCAGAATATATAAAGTCTATATAGAATAAAACTAAAATAATTTCTAAAGCATGTCTTCATTTTGTATTTACAGGTTTTTGGGAACCCCAAGAAAAGTCTCTCGTGGTAAATATCAGGGCACTTTCCTTGTAAGATGTCTCCATTTTGGTTAGGCATCAGTGTGATCATCCAGCAGTACAAACAAAATTCCATCCCTTGGAAAAAATGAGTATGAACCACGCTGCTCCTGCTGTGTTGCATGCACACACTTCTTCAAACCTCATTTATCATCCATGAATCAAACAAAATACATTGCAAATTTATTACATTGCCTAAAGGAAATCAAACCTATTATCTCATTATTCAAGTGTTAACATTTCATTTCATGAGTTTTTAAGTCTACATTAGCAGCTTATATTTAGTTTAAACTTCCAGATGAACAGTAAATAATTAGCTGTACGTAAAAATGGCCAACCTTGGCGAGATGCTGTCTCCAGTGCTCCTTGCATCACACTACTTTTGTGCTTCCCAAACTTTCAGTTGGGAGTGCTAAATACATCTTCCTATTTATTTTTACAGAGCTATACTGCTCAATAGTTTAGTAACATAAGGTTTGACAGCTGGCTTTTCCAATTAAATTAATTAGATGTTATGCCAGGTCAGACATTGCCTCTCCTCTCCCCTTCTTAAAAACAAAAAACCCCCAAAAAACAACCAACCAAAAAAAGACATTTCTAGCAAAGTACTTAAATAGTTTTGTGTGGGTAAACATGGTGCTGGCTTAAATGGCCTCTGCAAATACATTAACTAGTTAAAAGTAAAAGCTTCTTCAGATGTGTAAAATGTAGTACAGTTTGGTTTCCTAAATTCTCTTTGCCGCTGATGAAAGCTTCTGTGTGAAACGCTATTTAAATACAAGAAATGATTAAACCATATTCCTTAGCAATTCAATCTACATCTGTAACATTTCCCCTAAAATTAAGTACACAGAAGTCTTCTGTTTAAATTCAACAGGAGTCTTTGAACATTGTACAGAGGAGCTTAACATAAAACCGTATTAGAAGGAACTGTATTTTACAGATCAGCATTGTCATCAGCATTGTCATCATTACAAACCAGCATGTATTTCAAGAGCATGTAATTGATTTTCTTTTAAAATATTAAAGACAACAATAATAAAAGCCACACATACTTTGGAAACTTGTTCTAAACAATAATTGTTATTGTTAACATCTGCTCTAAACACAAGCTAGAATATAAACCTTAATAATGTGGATGAAAATTCCAAGATCCGATCATGACTTCACAAAAAAAAAATTCCGATTTGTATTAAATGCTCCATGTCTGCTATGAGCCAAAGGCAATTTTTAGCTTGGTTACATTTGAAAAGGAATCCCTGCTGTCTTGGCCAGCTCCATTCCCCTCTCTATCAAGCTGCATTAAAACAAGCAGGCATGTAAAAAGGCAGAGTGCCACGTTAGTGCCATCCTCTGCTTGGTTCTCTGTGGCTGCTGGCTGCTCACTGAGGACGTGTATAATTTGACACCAGCTACAGGCGTCCCTTTTCCGGCTGGCTGGGAGGGGACACGAGAGCGATAAGGAACGCCAGCAAACCCCAAATACTGTGTGATCAGTTAACACAGAGGACATGAAGAAGCATCACAGGTCACTGCAGTGCTGGTACAGGCCTCAGTTTTAGTCTAATGAAAATAAGCAACCTTCCTTACCAGAGGAGACTTCAAGTTGAAATGCCTTTCAAGAAAGTTACAGGTGTACAAATTGGAGAAATAATGTTGGTGGTCTTCTACTCTCCCCTAGCCAAAGGAGAAAAGGAACAAACCCAGCTCTTTCTTTTGCTTGGGTTCAGTGATTTGACTGTTGCAGCTTATCACTAGCTAATATCCAACATACCGAATAAAGACCAATCAGCCAACAACAGGAAAATTGCTAGAAAGCAAATATTCTAGGCAGGGTACCAAACTGTCAGTTACAGCACAACCACAGCTTCAGCAATGCACCGAGACAGTTAAAGAAGAGACCCATGCTTCCCGATTACCCCATTCACATCCATTATCTTACAGTTGCTTTATTTAATAAAGTTACCTGCCTTGATAGGGAGTTACAAATCCAGCCTCCCTAAGAAAAGCTTCTAGCTGAGAGGGGAAGAGGACAGTAACAAGCAGACCCAACCGTGTTAAGACAACCACCAAAATCCAGACTGCAGCAGCCCTGCAGCTACCCGAGCAATGACTGCTTCAATTCCCTACAAAGGGCGTAAAACACGCGTCTCCTATCTTAACATATAACTCGCTCGCCACACAAAAACAAAGCAAGTCTCAATCTGTGAAGTGTGCTACAAGGTGACCATTGACCATAAGGACTTCTGACAGGCTGCTCAGATTAGGAGACCTGCCTAGCTTTCCAACCCCATTCTGCACAGTGCCAGGGAGCCTCAACACCCCTGCAGGTCAGAAAAACTAGGAGCAACTCAGTATCTAGCTAGCTCTTAGTAAGGACCAGGACTACCCACACGCTGCCATGTAAGAGCTCACCTTCCAGTTTCTGGTGCAAACCACGTCGTATTGACTTTAGCTTGGTATGTGTTCTCAAGCTGTGTCTAAAGACTTTACATTTGTCAGTCATTCACCTGAAGTAATAATTTACTGCTGCTTCTGAATTGTTACTTTCTGTTACATCAACATGGCTTCATAGTCAATGAAGCAGGCTTACATCCTAAAAATGCCAGACTGACTATAATGGCCGCTTGTAAAACATCATGTTTCACTATGCCAATGAACTTCAAGAACAAGCGCAGAAAAACCTATACTTAAAATCATATATGTAAGATATACTTAAAGTCTTCTACAAGAATTGACTGTTTTCTCCCACTCAAAATACTCCCTTTAGAGAAAGGCCTCTCATCAAGAGGAGGAAGGCAAAGGATCTGTCCTGGTTTCAGCCAGGGTAGAGTTAATTTTCTTCACAGAAGCTAGCGTGAGGCTATGTTTTGGATTTGGGATGAGAAAATGTTGATAAGGTGTTGATGTTTTGAGCTGTTGCTGAGTAGTCAAGGACAGTCCAGCTTCTCGTGCTGGCCTGCAGCGAGCAGGCTGGGGGTGCACGGGAAGCTGGGAGGGGACACAGCTGGGACAGCTGACCCAGGCTGGCCAAAGAGATATTCCATACCATATAACGTCATGCTCGGTATATAAAGCTGGGACGAAGAAGAAGGAAGGGGTGGAGGGACGTTCGGAGTTATGGCGTCTGTCTTCCCAAGAAACCATTACGCGTGACGCAGCCCTGCTTCCCTGGAGATGGCTGAACACGTGCCTGCCCATGGGGAGTAGTGAACAAATTCCTTGTTTTGCTTTGCTTGCGTGCGCGGCTTTTGCTTTACTTATTAAACTGCCTTTATCTCAAACCATGAGTTTCCTCACTTTTCCTCTTCCGATTCTCTCCCCCGTCCCACCGTGGGGGAGTGAGCGAGCGGCTGCGTGGTGCTTGGTTGCTGGCTGGGGCTAAACCACGACAGGATCCCAGTCTAGTTTCTCTTCAAAGAGGTCATCATCTATTACGTCATTCACAATACAAATTTTAGGTTTTTCCAAAAATGCAGCTGATATTTTGGAACATGGAACGTACTAAACTGCTTACTTTACATAGCTATAGACAAATTATTCTTCCATTATATCACCCGTAGAAGGTCATTTTAATGATGCTTCTTTATGCCTCACGTTGCATTAACAAAGGTTCAACTAAAAAGCCTACTGAAAGTTAACTTTTTTCTCCTTAGATGAGATTTTGACACCCAAGTCAGCCCAGTAAGAACTCAAAGATGAATTATTGAGCCTTGTTTTACTGTATACACAAATAAAATTATGCTAATATGTATAATGCTAATGTATTTTCTTAACTTTAATCCTCTGAGATTATATCAATAAAATATAAAGTCAAAAGAAAAATGAGTCAGAACAACTTTGAATACATTAGACTGTATAAAATAGAACATACTTCTACCTGTCTCCAGCCAGTTTACCAACATGGGTTTTTTTTTATATTTACACATGAACAGAGGTCATAATACAAAAAGATTTGCTTGTAAATCTGAATGTGGCAGTTGAGAAATTAAGTTTTGTCTTTTAACATTAGAAATCGAAGAAATCTGCACTTTTCTGAGAGTTTTAAAACTGTCTTACCGTGATGTCTTTGCTGCAAGTGGTTATCCCTGGCATAGTTAATTACTCTACAGGTTAAACTAAGAGTTTTCTACGTCTCCAGTCTTTAATTTTATCTTCTACTCTCCATAAAACTAATAGCTCTTTCCAAAGTCTTCAAGAATAACTTTTCTTTATACCCCATCCTGACGAAGCTTCCAAAAAAATGCAATATAATAAAAAAAAGAAACCATCAAACTTCTAGAACTGTTAGTTTAACCCTTTACATTTCAAGGGTGTGCATTAACCCCCCAATTTTTTTTTTTTTGTACTATATCCAGCAATTAGTTTATTCCAGCAAAGACAACAATTCCATATCATTAACTCTACAAACATTAGCTGGCCCCTATTGCCTTGCATTTATGACTACTTACAGCTATTATTTATTTAAATCTCTTGAAACCTCATGTGTTTCCACAGGAA